>NC_088352.1:30737500-31037500 GCF_036884655.1 Musa acuminata AAA Group | reverse complement strand
TTAGAGGAGAAAAAAAGAACCGTTAACAATAGTTAAAGGGGGGAGAAAAGTGCCATCAATAGTAGAAAGTGGGGGAGGAGCGGGTAATAGTGACGAAAGAACTTTCGGACAACAATGATGGCGATGAAGGAAGCTGTGGACGGTAGCAACAACTACGGATGACAATAGCGACAATGCAAGAAGCTACGAATGACAATAATGGTAGTAGTGGAATCTATGAACAATGACTTTGTGGATGGAGGAAGCTTCAAAGGTGTCCGTCGATGGTAGAGGAAGTTGCAATCCTCTCCCTCGGTAGTGGAAGGAACTGCACACGGAAGAAGCTGTAGTGGAAGGAACTACACACAAAAGCTAGGTCGTCAGACCCGTCCGTCGGTGATTGTGGAAGCCTCGATCCTATACGTCGACGGTAGAGGCAACAACAAAGGAAGCATCAGCGGCAGAGGTAGAAGTTGCGCCAGGGTTGATTGCTAGGGTTCGCATAAGGGTGTAGGGGGTGGGTTTTGTGGGTACAGTAAAAGAAAGTAGCTAATTGATTCAATTGAACCAACTAGCTACTGTTTAATAAAACTAGATTTAAAAGTCTGGTTTGATTGCTTCATTTAAACCTAGCGCTCGCCCAAGGCGCCCGGCGCCTAGGTTCAGGTGAGCACCCAAGCAACACTTTTTTGAAGCACGTCACCTAGTCAACCCTTGAGGCGCTCTGCTTCGCCTCACCCGAGTACCTAAGCGAGCACCCGGGCATCTATTTAAACCACTGCCCAAAACAATTTAGAAAAAACAAGAGCTTATATGTTTGTGCATTAGGAAGTGATTTAATCAATTTTCTAGACAATGCCACAAAATATCATGACTACTAGGTATTTAGAAAGCTCATAAAAGCCATTATCATAGTTCTCTCTTATTAAGCATACAAATTTGTGCACAACTTTATTTGTAAATCAATATACATAATTTTTATCTAGAATATCATATAACCTTAGATTGAGAACACAAAGCTCTTGCTAATAAGACTCTTTATTACATTGATTTATAAAGAAACTTTCCACTTCATACAATGGTGAAGCAAGTGTTCAGTGCTGAATCTCGTATTTTGATGATGAAACTAATTGATATGTGTTTATGTTTTAATCTGTGTTTTGAGTGACGCAGGATGCTTCGATCAGGATGAGACAATTAAAGTAGGAAAAATCATGTTGGGCCGAAGGAACATGTCAGAAGATTGGACGTCGGGTCGATGGATCAGTCGACGTATCGGCAGAAGGCTTCAGGCCGTGGATTCGGGTATCAGGCCAAGAAGAGCGGATATTGCACCAAGGATATCGGAGTTGCGGAGTCAACTGACCAATTGGGCAATAGGCCGTAAGAGAGGACGACGCGCCGGAGAATCGAATGAAGCTTCGAGGGACCAATGACATGCCAGATAACTTGATTAATACTTAGTATTAATTGTCTAGATCGAAGTGTGTTTTTACATATGCAGGATTAACTACGATAGCAAGGCATGAAGCAAAATGAAGTCCCGGAGTCAAGGACGCGATTACGTTGGGAGTTCGAGAGTTCGTTGGAAGTTCTGGAGGAACCAGCCGAGAAGTCTCGGAGCTTGCCAAAGAAGCTCGTCGAAACTCACCAAGAAGATCATCGTGAAGTCCAGGAGTTCACCGGAAGTTTTTCGGAAGCTCACCGGAAGAATAGACATAGGGACTTGTTTTGCTTAGCAAATGTCTTAGGATTTCGTAGTTAGCACGTAATTGGGCTTGGATTTGGGCTAGCCCAATTAGGGGCTAGCTAGGCCAATGTAAGAACTATATTGGGCCCAATAAGAGGCCCAAACAGTGCCCCAAGAAGTCTCACTATCATGGCACAATCTTCGAGACTACGTTAGGCGGTGGTACTGCCAGTCTTGGTGGTTGTACCTCCCCTGGCAAGGTGCCAGGCAGTGCTACCGCTAGTTTGGGCGGTGGTACCACCGAGCACTGCCCCCCAGGCGGTGGTACCACCAGACCTAGGCGGTGGTACCGCTCGTGCCCGAGGAACCCAGGATGGGAAAGTTTTAGGCTCCAAATTTGAATCAACTTAAAGCCTATAAATACCCCCCTCATCCCTGATTAAAGAACACAAGCATAGAGAGTCTAAAAGCAAAGAAACGCTACTGCAATCTCTTTAGAAATTCCCTCCTCCAAGTCTAAGTGTTAGAATTCTATTTAAGAGAGGAGAGTGAGTACTTGTAAGGGTTATCTCCTAAACCCGTCAAAAGGAGAAGAAGGGTGTAAAAGGTGATTGGCCTTTGTCTATTGAAGAAATGCCTCTAGTGGACGCCGGTGACCTCGTCGGAGGAGGAAGCCGAAAGTGGATGTAGGTCATGATTGACAAAACCACTCTAAAATCTCGGTTTACATTTACTTTGAGCATCTTTCCTTTATAGGAAACTGCCTCTCCTCCTTACTATGTTTTAAATACGTCCACATTCGCTTTGACGTAAACATTTTTCGAAATCGATTTTACTTGTATGAAAGCTTTACGAAACCGACATTTTTCAATTGTGTGATTTGCATTACTGCAAATCACCTTAGTCTTCTCTTGCTCTTTCCCGAAAAGTTTCAAGTTCAAAGTTCTTCCAAAAGGATTGAGTTGAAACCATTCTTGTTAAATCGGCTTTAATCGCAATAAGTCTTTTAAATCGTAAAAGTTTTCCGCTGCACTAATTCACCCCCCCTCTTAGTGCGCTCTTGATCCTAACAAATTGGTATCAGAGCCTCGTTTTTCATATTTGGTTTAACACCCAAATAGAAATAGCTCTTTTCGGCTTTCAAGAGGTTCACTCTCTCATTCGTCCTCCCTTTTTCAATGGGACGGACTACACTTATTGGAAAACTCGAATGAGAGTTTTCTTGCTTTCGTTGGATTTAAATTTATGGAATATTATTAAAAATATTTTTTGAATGTCTTCTCTTCTAATGAACCATTGGAATGATTTGGAGAAGAAGACGTTTTCTCTAAATGCAAAGGCTATGAATCCTTGTTTTGCGCCTTAGACAAAAACGAGTTTAATCGGGTTTCTACTTGCAAAACGGCTTTCGAGATTTGGCACACATTAGAAGTCACACACGAATGCACAAGTAGAGTAAAAGATTCAAAGATCAATCTTTTAATGCATGATTTGAAACTTTTTCATATGAAACCAAGCGAAACTATTGGAAACATGTACACCTGTTTTACGGATGTCGTCAATAGTCTAAAAGGACTTGGTAAAAGTTTTTCGAATTTTGAACTTGTTAACAAGATTTTAAGATCTCTTTCTAAAAATTAGAATTCGAAAGTAACGGCAATACAAGAAACAAAAGATTTAAATATTTTTCCATTTAAAGAACTAATAGGGTCTTTGATGACTTATGAAATGATAAATGTGGCACTTGATGAGAACCATCTTCCAAATAAAATGAAGGATTTAGGACATAGAATAATTGAAGACCACTCGAGCATAAGCTCAAGTGATGGTGAACTTGAACTCCTCACAAATAAATTTAAAAAGTTAATGAAACAAAGATTAAAGAACAAAAAGAACGCAACTACTTGCTTTGAACGCAAGAAGAAGAACACAAATTAAGATGAATCGAGCTCCTCCGAATACGAGGAGAAACTCAACAAAGGTGAGGTGGCAAACTACGCCTTAACTGCTTTCAACGATGAGGTAATCGAAATCCCCCTAATTTATTTCGGAATTACTTGATGCTTTTCATGATGTATTTATTTTTTTTAGAATAATTTTTTTTTAATTACATGTTTAAAAATGAAAATGCAAAAATCAGGATCATTCTTATCATTCTAGTAATTTTGAAAATGATCATGAAAATTACATATTTTATGATAATACAATAAAATGTTAAATATAAATCTAATGATTGTACACCTAATAAGATTAATCTTATGTACGAGCTTAAGGAGCAAGAATGTGTATTTTGATGATTTCCATATTGCTTTTCAATGACGATGCATTACTTTTGTATAGAAGGCTTGATGATTTTTTTTATGAATCTTGTCTTTTGGTTTTCAACATGATGTATGGTTTTGACATAAGAACAAAAATTTGGGCATGCTAATATAAAGTCAATTATATAAATTAAAACTAAAGAAGTTTTATATATCTATAAGAATCATTCAAAATTATGTTCAATGAAACCTTGCTTAATGTTACAATGAAAATATTAAATATTTTAAAATCATATTTTGATGTCATAATGATTATGCTTAATAAATTTCAAAATTATGCATGATAATTTTCAAGTAATTTATGGTTTATTGATCTTGATGGTTTTTATGACGAAATTTATTTTTCAATCCTAAACGATTGATGATATATATTTTTTTATTTGATATATATGAAAAAAGACATGCTTGAATGAAATAAAATCATATGAATTTAAACAACTAAAAAGAGAAAAGCATTGTTCTTGAAAAAAAAATTTCTCTATCTTACTGATTTTTATGAATCTCTTGAAAATGATTTTGATTTGACGATTTGAATTTGAGTGAGTTCTATTCAAATCAGAATCTTGATCTCTTGAAATTATTTGAGATTTTTTTAATCAAAATCTCTTCTTTTTACTCCTATGTTCCCTTTTACCATTTACTAAAGAGGAGATCTATAAAACTAACAATGATCTTGATAATTATGTTTTGAAACTTTATGTAAATCAAGATCATTCACCATGATTTCTTGCATTTTATTAAAGAAATTATTTATGAATCATGTCTTTTGGTATTTACGTAGTTTTATCTTTCATGACATGATTTCCTTGTATTTATGGCTTGTATGCCTTGAAATGATTGAAATATTTTACACCATCATGTTCTTCCCTTCTTCTTTCTTGTTTACAATGATAAAATGGGGAGAAGTTTTCAACATGCATGGTAGGATGTAATTTGACAAAATTAATACCATAATGATTTAAAATGCTATGATTTGTTACCAAAATGACGTATCATGAATGCTTTAAATGATGAATGTTTGGTATCATGATCAAAATGTTGATAAATGCTTAAATTTTTTTAATATTTTAGTATCATGTATGATATACTCATAATGATGATTGATTTATTTTTCAGTATCATGCATAAAAAATGAAATGTATATTTTTAAAATTGTGCATGTTTTAATTTAAATATATAATGATGCACAAATAAAATTGATACTTATCTTTATCATGATTTAGAAATTATTGAAAAGGGAAAAGAATTACCATATTGTATTCTTCCCTTCTTTTCGACAATGACAAAAAGGGAGCAAAACATGCTAGAAAACAAATTAGCTAACTTGCACAAGTCAAGAAAATGCAAAAACTTGCTTACCTTCTTGCATATCTAAAGAGAAGATGCAAACGTAACACTTGCCAAATTGTTTGCTTGCTTCATGTAAAATATTGTATCTTGCTAGCTTGCATGTTATAAAATAATATAAAATTATGTTATCTTGCACATCACAAAGAAAAGCAAATATGCCAATTTGCACATCTTTAAATTTGCTAGCTTGTTTATTGTAAAACTTGCATATCTAAAACTTGATAGCATGAATGTTCTAAGCATGACGTAACACTTGCTAAATTTTCTAGCTTCAAATTGCATGATGATAAAACTTGATATTATGTTCTTTATACAATGAGTTGAACTTATATTTCTAAACACATGAATAGTTGGACTTCTCCTTTTTGTTGATGACAAAGGGGCAGAAGTATGTTGATGTCATGCATGATTTGATCATGACATGTTTGCTTGGATCTTTGAATCCAAGAGTTTCTATCAATAAGGCATATTGATTGGGGGAGTTTGTTTAAACTTCGGGAGTTAAGGTTAACTCCATCATCAATTGGTTGTCATCATCAAAAAGGGGGAGATTGTTGAATCTCGTATTTTGATGATAAAACTAATTGATGTGTGTTTATGTTTTAATCTATGTTTTGAGTGACGTAGGATGCTTCAATCAGGATAAAATAATTTAAGCAGAAAAAATCATGTTGGGGCCGAAGGAACATGTTAGAAGATTGGATGTTGGGCCGGTGGATCAGTCGACATATCGACAGAAGGCTTCAAGCCATGGATTCGGGCATCGGGCCAAAAAGAGCGGATATTGTACCATGGATATCGGAGTTGTGGAGTCAACTGGCCGATTGGGCAATAGGTCGCAAGAGAGGACGATGCACCGAAGAATCGGACAAAGAGTCGAGAGACCAATGACATGCCAGACAACTTGATTAATACTTAGTATTAATTGTCTAGATCGAAGTGTGTTTTTATATGTGCAGGATTAACTATAATAGTAAGGCATGAAGCAAAATGAAGTCTCAGAGTCAAGGACGCGATTACATTGGGAGTTCGAGAGTTCATCAAAAGTCCGAACGTTCGTCGGAAGTTCTGGAGGAACCAGCCAAGAAGTCTCGGAGCTTGCCAAAGAAGCTCATCGGAACTCGCTAAGAAGATCGTCGTGAAGTCCAGGAGTTCGCCGGAAGTTTGCCGGAAGCTCGCCGAAAGAATAGACATAGGGATTGTTTTGCTTAGCAAATGTCTTAGGATTTCGTAGTTAGCACATAATTGGGCTTGGATTTGGGCCAACCCAATTAGGGACCAGCTAGGCCCATGTAAGAATTGTGTTGGGCTCAATAAGAGGCTCAAATAGTGCCCCAAGAAGTTTCACCGTCATGGCACAGTCTTCGAGACTGTGTTAGGCGGTGGTACCGCCCCTAGCAGGGTGCCAGGTAGTGGAACCGCCAATCTGGGCGGTGGTACCGCCCAGCATTGTCCCCCAAGCGATGGTACTGCCAGACCTAAGCGATGGTACCGCCCAGGACAGTGTTAGTGTTAACTGACACTAGACGGTGGTACCACCCAACGTAGGCGATAGTATCGCCCGTGCCCGGGGAACCCGAGATGGGAAAGTTTTAACCCCTCTCATCCCTGGTTAAAGAACACAAGCACAAAGAGTTTAAAAACAAAGAAACGCTGCTACAATCTCTTTAGAAATTCCCTCCTCCAAGTCTAAGTGTTAGAATTCTGTTTAAGAGAGGAGAGTGAGTGCTTGTAAGGGTTATCTCCTAAACCCGGTAAAAGGAGAAGAGGGATGTAAAAGGTGATTGGCCTTCGCTTATTGAAGGAAGGTCTCTAGTGGCTGCCGGTGACCTCGTCGAAGGAGGAAGCCGAAAGTGGATGTAGGTCACGATTGACCGAACCACTCTAAAATCTCGGTTTACATTTACTTTGAGCATCTTTCCTTTTAGCAAATTGTCTCTCCTCCTTACTGTGCTTTAAATACATCCACATTCGCTTTGACGTAAATATTTTCCGAAATTGATTTTACTTGTATGAAAGCTTTACGAAACTGACGTTTTTCAGTTGTGTGATTTGCATTGCTGCAAATCACCTTAGTCTTCTCTTGCTTTTTCCCGAAATGTTTCAAGTTCAAAGTTCTTCCAAAAGGATTGAGTTGAAACCATTCTTGTTAAATCGGCTTTAATCGTAATAAGTCTTTTAAATCGTAAAAGTTTTCCGCTGCACTAATTCACCCCCCCTCTTAGTGCGCTCTTGATCCTAACGTTCAGAACTTCAGATCCATTCTAATTCAACTACTTGTCTACAAATATCAAATAGGGATTGGATAACAATTTTAAATCCACCTGTTTGATTTTAACTTGATAGGAACAAAAGACTGATCCTACTCTTTTTCATCTCTCAATCTCTATGCTCTCACATTCATCTCGCAAAACCAAGAATATAGAATGTCAAAAATAAGACAATTTACAAATATTAACTGCATGATGCTCAATGATTTAAAAAGCACTAGGCGCCAAAAGGCGCCAAGGTCCAAAAACGCCCGAGGCGCTAGGCGCTCGCCCAAGCGCTCTCCCGAGCGAAGCAAGGCACTAAAATATAAAAATATATAATATAATTAATCAATATAATTATTTAAAATTTTAAATAAAAATATACTATTAAATTTAAAAAAATCTAAGATACAAAATCACAATGTCACATTAACAAAAAGTTTCAATATTCAAAACAATAAAATTTTACATCAAAGTCCTTCATCATAATCAATATTATCGTTATTTTCACACAAATCATCTTCATTGAATTCGGTTTCTTCCTCTTGTCCTTCGATTCCTTCCTCTTCATCAAGATATGTTTCATTCTCTATGTCTTCAATAATAGCACGAGCCGAGCTGGATGCTTTTGCACTCATTTTTCTCTTTGACATCTGTCTTGTATATGTTTGTAATTCTCCAACACTTAAGCTCTTGCCACATCTCTCCATGTCAATCTATCATCTTCAAATACAAGCTCGTCTTCAGCATCTTGCAAGTTAGCACCCATTTCTCCTACTAACCACTCATTTGAATCATCAATATCTTACAATGAGATTGAATCAAATCTATTTTGCAAATCATGATGAGCCTTCAAAGCTTGATTATACTTTATGTAAATAAGATCGTGCAATCGTTGATGTTCTAACTGATTTCTTCTCTTCGAGTGAATCTGTCATGTCATATAATTTAAAAATATATTAATATATATATATATCTAAATAAATAAATTAATTAAAATAAAAAATATTTAGTGATCCTTACATGCTCAAAGACACTACAGTTTTGCTCACAACCCGAAGCACTACATGTCAAACTAAGTACTTTGATAGCAAATTGCTGTAAGTTCGGGGTGGAATTTTCAAATAGACTCCACTATTTAGTTGCAAAATTTATGTTATTATTAGCAATAACATAGTAACATAATATATATAAAATTAATTATATCAAATTATTAATACATAGAGACGTAGTTGTCCTGGATCGAACGGCAATTGGAATTCCAAAAAGACCTTCGACATGTTTATATAAAGATAATTCATGAATAATCTTATCTTGAACCTCAAGGCTGGGAACTAATCTTGCAATGCATTGATATAACCCACTCAAAACTTCTACATCAAATCCAACAGATTTAATCTTATAAAAGAATTCAGGGTTCAAATAATATCCTACTACATGTAAGGGACGATGAAGTTGACAATTCCATCTTTCGTTAATGATTGTAAAAATTTTCTCATATTTTTCTTTATTTTCATTAAAAGATCTTTTAATCGTCTCATTTGCTCTATCCATAGTCTCATAAATATATCTCATTGCAGGCTTATTTTCATTATCCACCAACCGAAGGACTCGAACAAGAGGGTCCATTACCTTTAATATATAAACTATATAATTCCAAAAGGATGGCATTAAGATGATATCAGCAGCCCTCTTGCCTTTTGCTTATTTTGTCCATTTGCCTGTCACCCATGTCTCAAAGGTAAACATATTTCTCAGAGTATGTTTTTGATGATGCACACTCTGTAATGTCAAGAATGAAGTACCAAATCGGGTGACACCATGTCTCACTAATTCTTTATTCCCTGTAAATTCTCTCATCATATTCAAAACCCTAATGTGATTATAAAGAAATCCAACAACAAAAATTACCCTTTCTAAGGTTTTCTTGATTTCTAAGATTTTTCTAATATCCTCCAATATTAAATCAATACAATGTGCTGCATATGAAGTGCAATACAAGTGTTGTCTTTTTTATTCAAGTAATTTACCTAAGACAAAGGATAACAAAAATGATAAGACTTAAGAGTTTAACACACTTAATTGAAGATAAAATAATTAACAAATTCAAAAGATGAATATTACCAGCTAAAATATAGTTGCTTCCATTGTCGGTTATGATTTGAACAATATTTTGTTCTCAAATTTCTTCCACAAAGTTATCAAGTAAATCATATATCTTGTCTCTAGATTTTACAAAAGATGAAGCATCTATTAACTTCACAAACATAGTCTCTAAAGAACAATTAACCATAAAATTAATTATACTCTTGCGCCTCCTGTCAGTCCAAACATCTGACATAATAGAGCAACCATATGTTGCCTATGGTTCTTTATGATCTTTTAGTAAGTCATTTGTATAATTCAACTCTTTTTGTAGCAATGGAACTCGCATCTCATAATAACTTGGAGGTTTTAATCCTGCATCATATATTCCAATAGCTTCAATCATATCCTTAAAACTATCTAAACGAGTTGTACTAAGGGGAAGACCAGCCTGATAGAAGAAGCAAGCAATGTGCTGAATTGTTCTTTCTCTTATTTCTTTATCACAAGCATCACTTATATTTGTTTGTCTAAATTTTAAGCCTCCTACTTGCCCTTGTTGTTTCTGAGATCCTTGAAACAAATATAGATTCATCGATCATTTTTTACCTTTCTTAATACTTATAACTTCTTTTCCTTTTTTATCGTATACTCTTTTTTCACTTGGGTTAATACTCATAGAATAATCTTCTTCTTCATCCCTGAGATGTTCAACATTGTCTTCTGGTAAATTCCCGTAAGATTCATTCTTTTGTATCTTATTTTCATTCATATAACTCAGCAACTCTTCTTTTACCTCAAGTGGACACTTTTTGCAAGTTGCTGCATTCTTGAAATTTCCTACTAGATGTTGTTTTGCATGAAAAATACCACCTCTAGTAGTCTTATCGTAGAATATATAAGTCACTACATTATGATCTTTTGGATCCCTCAAATAATTATACTTCCATGCAGGATCTTTTTTTTATACCATTGGAGACTCTATTGAGTTACTCTCTACACTTGTCATTTATATTGAAACCTAGCAATAATTTCAAATAAATAAAAATTAACAATATTAAAATCAAAATAATATATTATTAATCTATTAACAGAATTAAAAATTAATCATTTCAAATAAACTTAATATTAACAGTATAAGCCTACTAACTGAGAAAAGAGGAAGCAGCAGCGGCGAGCGACGGCAACGACGAGAGGCAACAGCAGCAACGGCAGCGGCAACGACGAGCGGCGAGCAATGGCAGCGGCAGCGGGAGCGAGAGCGGAGAGCAGCGACAGCGTTTGCGAGCAGTAACAACGGCGAGCAAGGTAGCAGGAGCAGGAACAGCGAGCAACAAGAGGTGCGAGCGGCGATAGAGGCAACATTTGCAAGCAGCGACAGCGACGAGCAGCGAGAGCGGGAGCAGGAGCGACGAGAAGCGGGAGGCGCAAGCGGCAATAGAGGCAGCGTTTGTTAGCAACGACAACAGCGAGCAACGATAGCGAGAGCAGGAGTGACGAGCGGCGGGAGGCACTAGCGACGACAAAGGCAGCGTTTGCGAGCAGCGACAGCGGCGAGCAACAAGATCAGGATCGGGATCGGGATCGGGATCGGGATCGGCAATGGTAGCGGCGAGGGTTAGGGTTGGGTTCTCACTTATATCGATTTTAGTTGGTTCGATTTAAACCAACTAACTATCAGAGACCGAACCAGACCTAAAATCCTGGTTCGGTCGCCTTGGTTAACCCAGGCGTCTGTTTGAAGCGCGTCGCCTAGGAGATTAGCGAGGCGCTCGAGCCTCGCCTCGCCTCACCTGAAAGCCTAGGTAAGCGCCCGAGCGCCTTTTTAAATCACTGATGATGCTTGACATATTATCTATTGTAATAAAATTAACAAGTGACGCAAAGAAGTCAAACCAATAGCTCCCGGCAGCTGCACAACAGCAGCAACATATTTCTCATGGAGTCCATCGAGTGTGCAACTTTTGTATGTATTGGAGGTGCATAATTGACTGTAGAAATGATCAGATACTGGATCATTCTATTAGAAATGATAACTCCATTGCTCTGAAATTGGTTAGACGACACGTTGCTGTTAGAGATAGCACAACTGAAACTTAGTCAAGAGGACAACAAAATAACCATAGAACTAATTATGTAAAACTAAACAAACAAAATTGATTGAGAAGTTTTCTTTAGTATGAATCTGAACTGTAAGCATATGGACTTATTATGTAAAACTAAACAAGCAAGAGTGATTGAGAAGTTCCTTTGATATGAATCTAAACTGTAAGCATATGTACAATAAATTTTCAAAAACTAATCAGAATAGGGCCTGATATTCTATCACTCCCTCAGCAAACCAAAACTCAATCCCACACATACAATCCACACCTCAGAAAAAATCAAACCTGACATTGTTCATATAATTAGTTTCCCTAATATCTTGTAAATATAATTAATGCATGCATGGATGATATTAAATCAGCTCCAGTAGACCTCTCAGCCACACACACACACACCCCACCCCCTCAGAGAATATCAGACCTGACATCTTTCATATAGTTAGTTTCCGTAATATCTTGTAAACATCACTGATGCATGCGGTAATGATATTAAATGAGCTCTCATAGGTTATTCACATTAGGGTGTCAAGAAAAAAAACAAAAAAATGTTGGTCTTCTCACCTAAATAATGAGGAACCATATCACATACTCACATATATTTTAACATTCCTGATATAATCTCTTCCTTCAATATTAAATTTCCAGTGGCAAGTTTCTACATTTAACACCAATTCCCAATCATGTTTGCTTCTCTATAGCTCATTTGTATTCCGTTGCAAAATCAGACCCAGTGACAATAAGAATTAGTTAAAAAATTTTAGTTGTACTGCAAAGCAATAATCATATTGTTTCATGATCAACTCATAAGAGCTGCTTGGCAACAGATAAATAAACCTAAGAATCAAGGTTTGGCTCTGAGCTGACTTGTTCTTTCTTCCCAACTTATATCCCAGTCCTTTGAACATGTCAATATGACCATATAAGCTAGCAGGATGGTATACAAAACATATAGAGATCCCATTTCATGATATAAGGCCAGCTGTTTTACATGTTCCAATCCACCAGCAAGAGTCAAGTGGATCTCAGATTAATAAGAAAGAGTAAACAAACTACATTCAATCATGAGAAAATTACAAGTTATATAGATTTAGAGTTTCCCTTAACCGCACAGAGCAAGTTAAAATTTTGCTTCTTTTATGTTGTTTCATAATATTAGTCTCATATATCCAGAAATTCGTTGCATATCTACGTCTTCTGTTACACCCAAGACAAGTTATTTTGTTAAACTTAGAATTTCCAAATAATACTATACCATGTTAAACTTAGCATTTTCTGAAACAAATTCACTAAGCAACAAACCTGGTTTCTTGTCTGCCCCCTACAAGCATGAAACCTTGCGGATAGTTTATTAGCTGAATATGTGAAAATTCTTCCAATCAGAACTTTATTTGACTGATCAGTTTGATTAAAAGAAATTATGCAGAACTTTATTTGATGGAACTAAAAGAGGTTATTGCTATGCACTTATATTGTTGAATCTAGACTTCCTAATGTCTATAAGCAATCAGATAATGCTTTCTACATTCTCTCTTTTTTTTAGCTAAACAATACTCTACCAGGAAATGAAGAGCAGTGGGTAGGCCAAAGTGTCAACAAAGGTTATACCAGGAAAGGTCTCTCTCCAACACCAAAATCTCTATGACATGGATTAGACCAATGTGGTCTTGAGTCTCTTGACAACACTGATCCTAAATTTAAGTAATTCTACTGCCAGATTTAGTGTCAGACTTTAAGAATCTGTTTCTGGACCATATACATTACAGCATTACAACTGTGGTTGATGACTACAAATATTTTGTCATCTAATTTTCTGGAATTATTTTGTTAAAGTTTATTTAATTTAATTATATTTTAATGATGTGTCTTTCTTGAATACTGATGGTATAGTGAGGGAATTTTCACTGGAGCCACTCACTGCATATTGAATATTAGGTTTACACATCTAATTTTACAGGGACCACGAAATCCATATGGATGTAGAGATTGTTTATGGCATTTAAAATTAAGCAATTTACTAAGTATAGTTGTTTAACGTGATTCTTTCTTTTCCATTTTGTAACTCTTTTTTCTTTTACAAGATTATAAAGGATACCTTGGTTAAGAAGATTTAGGATAGATTCGGATGATAGCCACAGAAACAGCAACAAAGAACAGTGAATGATACTGGTATTGGAGAAACACACCTCTTCAAGAGCCCTCCTCCAGAGTTGAAAGTTGAAACCAGACTTCCATGTTAAGCCACTGCTCTGCAAAATCAAGACCTATGAGGTACAACCCAACTACCGCCTGGGTTCAGCGACACACCCCTTCCCTCCATCACCATCCTCACTCTCTCGGCCTCTTCAAATTTCCCTGCGCCTGCATATATGCTTGCAAGCAACACAAAATTGCCTGCATTCTCTGGCTCGATCTCAAACAGCACTTTTGCGGCAATCTCAGCGAGTCTGACCTCACCATAGCTACGGCAAGCTCCAAGAAGCGCCCCCCAGGCCTTAGGGGTCGCCTTCATCGGCATCCCCCTGATGACCTCGTACGCCTCTTTCAACCAACCTGCTCGACTCAATACATCCACCAAACACGAGTAGTGATCACTGCCTGCGTCGAGTCCATACACCTTAGTCATGATGTCAAAATACTTCAACGCATCATCCGCCAGTCCAGCATGACTGCACGCTTTCAGTACGCTGAGGAACATGATCCCATCCGGCCGAATGTTATCCAATTCCATTTCTTTGAGCACTGACATCGCTCTGTTAGCATGGCCATGAAATGCATAAACTGACAACATGGAGCTCCACGAGACTACATCCCTTTCCTCCATTTCATCGAAAACACAACTTGCATAGGGTAAGCAGCCGCCACGCCCATAAGCTTCAACCAGCCCGCTATCAAACTGCGAATTTGGCTGAATGTGATTCCTAAGAGCAAAGCCATGAATCTCTTTGATCGAATTCAACGCTCCAGTGCCAACGCAAGCAGGGAACAAAGCCAAAGTTGTGATTAGGTTGGGCTTAATGCCAGCGACCTGCATCTTCCTACACAACTCGATGGCTCGAGACGAACCTGAACCTCCGCCGAACTCCGCGATGGCCGCGATAACCGAGTTGTAGGACGACGCGGTCGGGGGCACGTCCATGAGCTCGAACAGCCGTAGCGCGCTGGGGACGTCACCCGAGCGACAGTAGAGCGAGATCAAGGCGTTCCACACAACAGCGTTCCGCTGGGTGCAATCGTCGAACAACTTCCTCGCGTGGACGAGCGAGGCGCACTTCCCGTAGGAGTCGACGAGCGAGGACGCGACATAGGGGTCGTGGAGCAGGCCGGACTTGACGGCGTGAGCGTGGACGGCGCGGACGGTGAGGGGAAGCCGGAGGACGGCGGCCGACTTGAGCGCGAGGGAGAAGACGAAGGGGTCGAGGGCGAGGTCGGGAGAGGCGAACATTTGGGCGAACAGGTCGAGGGCCTCATGGTGCCTGCCCTGCTTCGCCTCGGCCGCCAAGTGTTTGGTGTAGGAGACCAGCCGGTGGTAGCTGTTCGAGCGCATCGGGTAAGCCACCGGTCGCAACCTCACGCCTGCTTCACAGGACTCGTTGAAGCCCATTAAGGAGAAGAACCTAATCATGAGTCAACGCCGATTGAAACCAGATTAGACCCCCAAGTTGAGATCATTTGAAACCAGATTAGACCCACAAATTGAGACCAATTGAAACCAGATTAGACCCACAAATTGTGACCAATTGAAACCAGATTAGACCCCAAAATTGAGATCAATTAAGCCCACACAACACATAGAGGACGCTTCAAATCATCCTTGAAAATAATTTAGTTAAAAGATAACCAAAATTAATTAAAATAAGTTTAAGCCCACAAAATTCATGGAGAGAACATAACATAACTCATGGCAAGGATTCGAATCCTTAGCATGAATTAAGGGATTCCACCATCAAATTAGCTATTTGGGTTTACTAATTAAGAAGAGTATTTGAAGGATAAGATCGATTGATCTTTTCTTTTGCAAATGATAAGCGGTGAAAATATTTTTTTTTTTTAATGATAAATAGTGAAAGTGGGATTTGATTGAAACCTTATGATGAATTTATTAATTTTTTACCGCCTAATCTAAGATGAGATTTGGAAAACTTAACCTAAAATAAGCACATTATTATAGCTGTAAAGCATGCGTTTCTTCTATTTGGGTATAAATGGCTTAACCTCTTGCCAGTAAAGAGTTTAATACTTGGACTTGAGTTTTCAGATATTCTTATCAAAATGTCAACCCTCTAAAGAATATAATGGCGCTGCCAAGACCTGAAGACAATGAAGAATCTGAAACTGTGTGCTTCATGCCGACGACTTATCTGGTTCGTCAGAACTGAACGGGAAGTAACCGAGTCAAACCTTGGGTCACTGGATCATATGTTTAATTATTTTTAAAAAAATATATTAAATAATTTAAAATTATATATGGTAAAAAATTAAAAATATTAAAACTAATTTAAAAATATATAGAAAATGATAATATCAACCAACATTCTAAACATAAATATTTTTAATCTATTTCTCATGTCAAATCTAATTTTATGATTGATATAAATATTTTTTAATAAAAAAATAAAACTTTAGATTTTAATATTATTTTATTATATTACAAAGCTATATTGGTTTTATATCGTCGATTATCCAAAAATCAATGGAGTCAATCGGTTTATTCTGGTTTTTTAACCTATTCAATTCAATAATTAAATCGAATCGATTAATGAATTTATTCTTGATTTTTCTGATCCTTTCGTCCAATCACTCAATTTGTTCCGATTCTAATAACCAATATAATAGTGTCATTGTAGAACACTGAATTAAAAACAGTTGATATATGTGTAAGAAAGAGAGAGAGAGATTCATTTTATAAAACTAGAGCATTTCATAATGGAATCACTTATGGAAGATTCTGTCTGAATGGGAGAGTCAAGTGTGTTGCGTTTGGTGAGAGAATCATCATCTTAGGTTCTATCTAGAGAAACAAGAACATGAGGATACGGACATTACGTTGCAAGAGATTTCACCAGAAAAATGTGGAAATCAGATCAGGCTGTTGAGTGAAGATGCTCCTAACAAGGTATGATAATATGGTTGATGCATGCCAAAACAAGTAAGATGATGCTGTAGATAAGCTTTGAGGGATCTTCCAGACTCAATGGGTTGGATTATAGTTCCTTTGTGCAGTTCAACAGACAAAGTTAGAATGCATGGATAGAATAGGTGCCATTCTTTTTGCAGAAAGCTTCAGCCATGGAGACAAAAGAACTTGCATAATATTTGATCTTTAACATCGTTTAGACATATCTTACCATAGAACAAATGGAAGTCCAACTGCTGTGGCACATCATGATATTTGTTGGCTATTAAAAGTCTCTAGCTCTCCACTTGTGGGGACACATTGCATTGATTAAGCAGGTTTGCTAGTGAATCGATACCTTTTCTTGATGAGTAAAAGGAATTCACTGGAATACTTCTTAGTTACTTCTTGATAGAATAACTAAAATGGAATGGAATGGATCATATAAAGCTAGCGAGGAGTGTATCTGGATCTACACTTACTAAGCATTGACTGCTGTCTTGCTAACTGGACAAGAAGGCGCCAGAATATATACAGCTGGTGGGAAGATGATGGACAAAAACTAGCAGTCAGCATCCACTTCAAAGTTGCATAGTTTGCAGAAGAAGATAAGGCTGAGGGCGTTGTCATTACATCTTGACATGATATCTTTCGCTACTACTGTTCACTTGAAGATTTTATTTTCTGCGAGCGCGATTGAAGTTGATACATGAAATATTGACTTCATTATGTTGTGATAAATAAGAGGTTTTTTCATCGAGTGTCTAAACCTGGGAAAAAAGATTGACTAACCTCCAGCATTAAAAAAGTGGCAATCATAGAGATAAATGGTGCAAGTTTATAGCTAATTGATTGAAGAAGTTGGTTGAGCAAAAGATTGTTTTATGAAGTACCTTACCAATGCAAACTATTTGTTTTTGGATGCGATTGAATGTTTGATCTCTCAAACATTTTTTTTTTACACCCTTAAAAAGCCACTAGTCAAATGTTAGTATCGAAATTTGACATTCTAAAATATGTCCAAGGAGGTGTGCATGAGGTGACATTTGAGTCATGACACCTGACCATGTTGATTAAACTTGTTAAATTGTCCTCAAAATCAATTATAAGACAGTCTTAACTTATTTACTGCTATCTGTAATTTTCTGAAACTTCATTATTATAAAAAGGTTAGAGAGTGAACAACATTTCGTTTATACAAGCAGCTATACAAGGAAAATTTATAATTAGTGTTTTAAAGATAATATTGTAATTTACTATAAAAATATTATTTAGATGATAGTATGTCAATGATTCTGTATTTTTGCATAATAATAGTAATATAGAAACATTCAGGGTTAAATATAGATCTTGTGGGCACATTGCTGGTAAGGTTTGTTGAAAAAAGATTGTTGACTTCGACATCACAGAAAAGATAACATTAAAAAAATTAAAAGAATAGTAAAACTAAATTTCTTACACATAATCACTATTCTCAATCTTTGCCTCTCTCTTTCTCAACACTGTTGGCACTTTGCTCATAATACAACTAAACTCTATTTGTAACGACAAGCCAAAAAAATATTTTTTTAACAATCTCAATTTAATGTAAACTTTACTTTAGACTTCTGGCGATTTATGTTAAAAATGAATAATAATAAAAAATAGATTTTTCTATCATATGATCATGAGCCAAATGGTAAATTCTTATATTTTACTCAAAATTATGATAAAAATTTGGAAAGGTGGTGAAGAGGCTACTGGATGTTGGAAAAGATAACAACGAAGAGGATGAATAATACTATGGAAACTATAAATAATAAACATAAGATTAAGAACACTATAAGAAATATATTTAGATTTAAAATATATATAAATATGTTTTAAAAAATAATATTTGTACCATCTTCTTAACAATCTGGATATGATAAATTTGTAGAAGATTCATATTGAGTAAACAATATAGAATCTTCAAAGAGAAATCAAAGAATATCTAATTCAATCACTTGGAGAATTATTTTTGATCCAAAAAGAAGAAGAATAAGATGTTCATCATAATTTACTCTCAAATACCTATTTGTAGATATTTTCATGATATAATCTTTGCTAAATAACTATTAAAATAACTATAAAAGAAACTATTTTTCAAATGTCCAATAACTACAAAAGGAATTATCATTTTTTTAATATTTATAATTTACAACAATCCCCCACTTGTTCAAATATAAAAAAATTTCTAAATGATTAAATATTATTTATGAATAAATTAATATATCTTTCGATTTGAATATTATCTTAATATAAGCATCTCAAAATGAAGTCGTAATCCCAAATAGCATAAAGGTTTTGAATTTATTATTTCTAATGATAACACTGATGACACCACACACATAAATACAACATCATTGTATGTCTTATAAATTCTTGCTCAGTCCTAATATGGTTTTGAGCTCATCCAAGTTTATGAACTTTTATGAGAGAAACTCAACTCTCAATCGAAGCGGCACTACTTCTAAATTCATATAGGTAAGTTTTTATAATACCTTTGTCACTCTTTGAGATACTTATCCTAACTTAACTGAATTTAATTAAGAATATAATTAACTCAACCATCATTTGGTGACAACCAGCA
This sequence comes from Musa acuminata AAA Group, assembly GCF_036884655.1. Lineage (NCBI taxonomy): Eukaryota > Viridiplantae > Streptophyta > Magnoliopsida > Zingiberales > Musaceae > Musa > Musa acuminata. The sequence goes on along the minus strand of NC_088352.1, from coordinate 31,017,994 downwards.
ATAATATCTTTAGATGGGACTAATAAAATATTTTAAAGTACTGAACCACTCCACATGTCAATTACTTGTTCTTATCCTTTGAACTCTTCGTTACTTATTTTATAATGTTGAGTAGGATTGTTATCATTAGTGGATCTTTTATTCAAGGAGTTTCAGCCCCGTCCATTTTGATGTTGATTTTACAACTTTTCTTGTAAGAGGTTTAGTGAACGGATCAACCAAATTCTTACTTGTTTTCACAAATGTAAGTGAAATAATCTCACTCTTAGTTAATTTTCTTATATAATTATGTCTAAGACTTATGTATCTTAACTTTTCATTATATATTTCACTATACGCATGAGGTAAGGTGGTTTGACTATCACAAAATATAGGAATTGAATTCACACTCTTAGAAGTCAATAAAATTTCTAATAGAAAGTCTCTCAACCATTTAGCCTCTTTTCCTACTTCCACTAAAGCAACAAATTTTGATTTCATAATTGAGTGAGTTACAAATATTTGTTTCTTGCTCTTCTAAGAAATAGCGACACCTCCCAAAGTGAACACCCAACTAGTGGTGGATTTGCTATCTCCTAAACTCGATATCCAATTCGCATCAGTATATCCTTCTAAAATAGTAGGAAATTTTGAGTATTGTAAGCCATAATCTTTAATCCATTTAAGATATCCAAGAACTCTTTCAATAGCCTTCTAATACTCCACACTTGGATTGCTAGTAAATCTACTCAAATTACTAATTACAAATACTATATCATAATGCACTGTGTTGCATATATAAGATTTCCTATAGCACTTGAATACTCTAATCAAGCCATTATTCTTCCAACATTCTTAACTAATTTGATACTTGGGTCAAATGAGGTATTTGCTTCTTTGAGTTTTAAGTGATTGAATTTCTTTAGTACTTTCTCTATATAATAAGACTGACTCAAAACATATCCCCTACTATTTCTTTTTACCTTATACCTAGTATCAAGTTACCCAAGATCTTTCATCTTGAATGTTGAAGATAAAAACCTCTTTGTTTCTATAAAACCTTTCATGTCGTTGCTCACTATTAGCATATTATCAACATAAAGGCAACCTATCACCATATAGTCATCACAAGTTTTGAGATAAACATATTTATCCACATATGAATAAATCCATTAGAAAGAATTATTGTATCAAATTTCTCATGCCATTATTTTGGAACATGCTTTAAACCATACAATAACTTAATAAGCTTACATATTTTATATTCATTTCCAAGTAAAACAAACCCTTTGTGTTGTTCTATATATACCTCCTCATCGAGATCTTCATTTATAAATGTTGTTTTGACATCTATTTGATAAATATAAAGATCAAAAATTGATGCTAAAGTAGAAAATAATTCTAATAGATGTGATCCTAGCCATAGGAGCATATATGTCAAAATAATATATTCCTTCTTTTTGTCGAAATCCTTTAGCAACTAACATTGATTTGAACGTTTGGAGAGTATCATCTATATAATACTTCCTATGAAATACCCATTTATAACTAACAAATTTAGAGGTAGAGGGTAGATCGATAAGTTCTCAAGTATGGTTTGACATAATAAAATTTATCTCATCATTAATAGCATCTTTCCAAAAAGCAGCATCACGAAATGGCATAGCTTCTTTAAATATTTTATGATCATCTTCCACTTGTAAAACAAGAGGAATTGTTCTTAAGACTCTCTCAGTAGTTCATTCTATAAGATAAAAGGAAATAGTTTAAAAATCAATCTCATCTGATCCTAATGTTTTTGTTTTTCGTACATGAGTGCTTCTCCTTAATTCATGAGATCACTCTCCAACCTCTTATAAACTTGATTGATATCCATTCAAAAGAATATTAAGCTACTTACTAACCTCTTGAGATGTCTCAACTAGTGACTCTTTACTAGTTAAATGATGAACATTATCACTTGAAGTCAGTAAGTGTTCAAAAAACTCCACATCTCACAATTTTATTATGACATTAGCCTCCAAATTAAGAAGTTTATAAGTTTAACTATTTAAAGCATAGCCTACAAATGCACATTTGATTCCTCTATGTCCTAACTTTATCCTTTGAGGATCATTATTCTTACAATATATAAAACACCCTCACACTTTAACAAATCAATGTTATGTTATCTTCCCTTCTACAACTCATACAGAGATATCTTACTCATTTTAGAAGGAATTCTATTTGAAATATGACATACAACTAATAAAGCTTCTCTCCCACAAATTATAAGGTAATTTAGTATATAACAACATAACATTTATCATCTCTAGATAAGTTATATTTTTTCTTTTCGTAATCCATTTTGTTCAGTATTCTACATGCTGAACATGAATTATGTCATGTTGTTCACAAAACAAATTAAATTCATTATGAAAGCATTCTTTTCCTCTATCACTTCTTAAAACTTTAATTTTCTTCCTTAATTAATTTTTAACTTTTGCTTTATATACCTTAAAAGTATTAAAAATATCATTTTTATGTTTTAATAAATAAACATATGTAAACCTAGATATATCATCTATAAAAGTGATGAAATATTTATTTTCTCCTCTTATTAACATATCATGTAATTCACATATATTAGAATGTATTAAATCTAACAAATTAGTATGTCTTTCAATACTTTTGAAGGGTTTCTTTATCATCTTTGATTTAACATAAATTTTACATTTATTAAGATCATCAAAATGATAATTTATTAAGCCACACTTAACCATTCTTTTAATGGTGCTAGTTCAATATACGCTAATCTATCATGTCATAATGAATAAGAATCAACAATATAAACATACGTAATATCTTTATTAAATTCAGAATTATTATCAAAAATAGATAATTTAACCATTCCCTCAGCAGAATAGTCTTTTCCAATAAAAGTTTCATTACGAGATATAATTAACTTCTCGGATTTAAATATAAATTTAATTTTAGGTTTGCCAAAGAGATTCTCACTCACTAAATTTCTACTCATATCTGATATATGAAGAATATTCGTAAGATTGACTTTCTTTCCCAAAGTAAAAATGAGTTGATAATCACATTAGAATAAACTTCATTTTCTATTTGAATCTCTTGTCCATCCATGACTTCTTTATAAGTCTTGAAGATTGTCTTATCATAGCAAACGTAGACAATAGCATAAGTATCATACCACCAATCAAAAATATTACCAAATATGGTATTCACTTTGCTCACCATAGCGATTATATTATCATCTCCCTCAACAAAGTTGACTTCTTATTTATTACCTTTCTTAAATCTATAATACCTAGCAAAATGATCATATTTTTCACAAACAAAACAACCTCCACTTTGGTTTCTTAAATTTTTCTTGATCCCTTTTGAGGCCAAGATGATTCTCCTTATTTTGCTTGGCTCTGTTGAAATTCTTAGGCTAATTCATGACATTTGGTTTTGTATTACCAAAAAAGTTCTCACTCGTATCTCTATTTTTGAATCGATATTTTTGAATTTACTCCAAAGTGATATTCTTGGAGTTATACAAAATTTTCTTTATATACCCTTTCTAAGATGAAAGTAATTTAGCTATTATAATCTCTATTTGAAAATATTCATGAAGTTTGATTTTTTCAGCCATAAATTGATTAACAATAATCGGTAACTCATACACTTGTGTCAAGATTGACTTGTCATCCAAAAACTTATAATCAAAATATTTAAAAATTAAAAATTTCTTTGTACCTTCCTCCTCAGCTTCAGCCTTTATCTTTAGAGAATAGAGAATGTGTCCTCTATACATAACTTTATCTTTATTTCTTCTTTGGTTCAGCCTTGACTTCATCGATGTCATTATCGATTGGATTAGGAATTAATAGAATATTTGGATCAAGCATATAGAAAATCTTTAAAGCAGTCGACATGAACTTTATCTTGTCTTACTAACATATGAAATTTATTTTATCAAAACGATCTAGACGAACAAAATCTTGATTCAGTAATTTGATGGTATTTATGGTCTCCATGGTGAATTATAATAAAGGGGATGAATAACATTATGGAAACCAATTATAAATAACAAATACAAGTTCAAAAACACTATAACAAATGTATTTAGGCTTGGAACGTGTGGAAACACTTTTTTAAAAATGATATTTACATCATCTATTATTGTGTGTTTGATCCAAATAATTTTAGTGGATATGATAAGCCTTTAGAATATTTATATTGAATAAACAATAAAAAATATTCAAAGATATATTAAAAAATATTTAATTCAATCACTTGGAAAGGTTATTTTTGAAGTCAATAGAAAAGAAGAATGAGATGTTCATTATAATTTACTCTCAAATACTTATAAATATTTTTTTTATAAAAGATGTAAATAATTATCAAAATAAGTATTAAAGAAATTACTTTTCAAATGTCTAATAACTACAAAAGAAATTATCTTTTTTTATATTTGAACAATTTATAACACTGGATTCGATTAATATAATATTGGATCAGGTTCAATTAATTCTCCTAAAAATATTTTTCTCTTACCAGCCGAAGCAATTTCATAATCTTTAATTTTAAGACGCCAATCCATCGTAGCATTGTCATCAATGATGGCACTTCTTTTGATCCTTCAATCGACATGAAATGTTTGATCTTATCATGACACGTCAATGATGGCACTTCTTTTGATCCTTCAATCGACATAGTCGAGTCATCTAAAAGCTTTAGTTAGTAGATCATACACAAGAAGCTGTTCGTGTCACCTGCGTTCTACATTTCATCACTAAATGACTCATCACACAATCATGAGCCAGCACTATTGAAGATGATAAAATAATAATCTTGATTGGACTTGCTAATAGTTTGCTACAATCGCATGAAGTCGCTAGCTAGATCGAGGGAGTCCCTGTAAAAGGATGCTTGCACCTGCTTGAGTGCGATGGACATGGATGGATATCTGTGTTGATGGTATTGAAGAGCACAGCATGCGGCAAAACGTTTTACATGTTGTTCGTTATCTCGCCTCTCGATCTAAATTTATTGCTGTTTTTGCATGTTTGAACTGTGTTGAGCATTAGGAGATCTCACTAAAGACAAAGCCTATCATCTTGAAACGTGCGTAGAAAGGTAATGAGTGCCATAAATCATGTTTGGCGAGTAGAAGACCTTGAAAAAAAAAACATATAATAATTCTGATCAGATTTATTTGCTTAGTCACTCTTTGTCTGTCGATCAAAAAATAATAATAAATTTATCGTCATATGAGAACATAATATAATTTCATGTAAATCTTTAATTATTTTTTCATCCTCTCTAAGAAGAATTCAAGGCTTTTTTTTAATATCTTTTCATATTAGAACGTACAGATACATTGGGCATTCATTGAATAATCAAACCCTAATTCTTAGAAATAAATTCATGTAAAAATATTTATATTCTTGAATTCTTTATTGTGGGACTGCAAAACGTCATCAGTCCCACAAGCGTCGAATCTTTTCTTGTTTATTGTGAAGGGAAAACATTAAATTAATTAGACCATCTGAAACATCTATAAAATGCATTGGAAAAGGGAAATAATTAAATTAATAATGTGTTTCATTGCTTGATGCGATCTATTTGGACGTCATGACTGAGAAACTTCCTTAGCCCTACCTATTTTTAAATCCTCATGTTGTATAGGGCATTAATATTAACAAAATATCTACGATGATTAAGTTATTACGTGGTTATTGATATGTGAGAAAATATCGATACCACAAGAAAAATCTAAATATCAATAATTAAATATAAATGAGATATAATCAATTGAAAATTTGTGGTTTGATAATTCTTATATATATTTATAGATTATAGCCAAACTTACCACGATCACTTGAACTAATCCAACTCAAATATAATTCTCCTCCTACATCCTCTTATATAAATTTTTGAAGATTTTTTTCTCACTCTCTCATAATATTTTTCTAATAATCAAAATTTTCATATCAAATAAGAACCAGAAATGTTGACTTGTGTTGTTGATGTTTTGGTTGAGATAACCATTACCGAATAGACACAAATTATCTGTAAAAGCTGAAATCCCATTTGGACTTTATATCTAACTAAACAGTATTATCGACCTATTTCAATAAATAATCATGCAATTTTAAAATATATAAAATATATAGTACCATAATAGATTTCAGATAATATTCTGTAAAAAATACATATATCGAAATAATGTGAAGATAAATATAAAGCAAATAATATAATGAGAAGAATATTACAAACTTCAAATAACAAGCAAAAATAGCACAAGATTTATCGCCACGACTGTATCGCCGTCGCCATCATCGCCTTGCTATGTATTGCACGCTCCTCCTCGTCCTCCCTCCATCACAGCTCTACTCTGCTCTGTCTCTCCCGTTTGCTTCCTCCGACAAAGCTCTCTCTTTCTCTCTCTGTTCGTCCTTCTCACAATGGTGGCCTTAAGCTCTCCCGTAGCTGCCTCCCCCGCTGCATTCCTGAAAGCTCTAAGCTTGAGTACAAACGGTCGTAGACAGGTAGACGACCGGTTCTCCCAAAGCCCGCTTTCCGGTTTTGCTAGTTCTACCGTCAAAAGTTCGATTCCTATGTTGCTTCTATGTTCTTGATGCCGGAAAGATGGCATTTAGCGGTGTGCCGTGCTTAAAATTTCATGATTTTCTTCCTCTTTTAAGTTTTATGTGAGAGCGGGTGGGACAAGCGGCGGCGATGGGAAGGCGATGATCACGAAAGAAAGGAATGGATGGAAGATCGATTTCTCCGGGGAGAAGCCGGCAACCCCTCTTCTGGATACCATCAACGACCCGATTCACATGAAGAATCTCTCCACGGAGGTACTGCGATTTCTCTGATTGGTGAAGCGATTCGATCAAACTGGGTAGAAAAGATTGCAACTTCGGGATTAATTTGGTGGAATTTTTACTGTCCCCTACAGGATTTAGAGCAGTTGGCAGCAGAGCTGAGAGCAGAGATTGTGTTCTCGGTGTCCCAAACTGGTGGCCACTTGAGTGCGAGCTTAGGAGTGGTGGAGTTGGCTGTGGCTCTCCATCATGCGTTCAATTCCCCTGAGGACAAGATCATTTGGGATGTCGGCCATCAGGTTAGATTCCTCTCTTGGTAGTATCCAAAGCAATTACTTTTCTGTTTTGCTTTGCAAACTGGGTAACGAAGAAGGATTGAGTGAAGAACAGGCCTATCCTCATAAAATATTGACTGGAAGAAGGTCAAGAATGCACACCATCAGACAAACCTCAGGGCTTGCGGGATTCCCCAAGAGAGATGAGAGCATCCATGATGCCTTTGGTGCTGGTCATAGTTCCACGAGCATCTCTGCGGGGCTTGGTTAGTTTGTCTTTCTCAAGTCTCCTTATGTTGAAGCTCTTATCCCATCATTTGTCTATTCAATGTTTTGACAGGAATGGCTGTCGCAAGAGATCTGCTAGGGAAGAAGAATCATGTTGTGTCCGTGATCGGTGATGGAGCCATGACTGCTGGGCAGGCGTATGAGGCCATGAACAATGCTGGCTACTTGGACTCTAACCTTGTCATCGTGTTGAATGATAACAAGCAAGTTTCCTTGCCGACTGCAACCCTTGACGGACCAGCCACTCCTGTTGGGGCACTCAGTAAGGCCCTCACCAAACTTCAGTCCAGCACAGAGTTCCGTATGCTTCGTGAAGCAGCTAAGGTAACATGTCGAATGATATCTCATTTGTTCTTCTTTTAAGCTTTTCTAAGCGCACAGTGTAGACCTGTACAGCAGATGAGATAGAATAAGCTAACCTCTAGATTATATTGTTCAATTAATGGTCGCCTAAGACTAAATTCACTGAAAGCATAAAGACGGTAATCATGCTACAGAAAGCTTTAATGTCAAATTTTAAAATTAAATAATAATAAATTAAATTTATGATATATATACCTCTGGATATCATTTGGAATACTTTTCTTCTGATCTATAAACGTACCTTCATATGAACTAAAGAAAGCATTAAGCAAGGAGAACTAGATTCAATCCTAAATTACAGACAAAGCATTAGTAAATAGATCAACAATCAATACTAAAAAACTAAAGTTTTACTATACTTCATTATTAGAGAAGAAAATTACTGTGATATATCATAGCGTATCTTCAATGACTTAACAATTGAGTCTAATCACATCCAGCTTGATTAATGGCTTTGAAGTATGATATGAAATCAGCTTCAATTTTTTATAATACAATTTATATTATACTATTTTTTTAAAATTACTTATTCAGGTAATATAAATATAAATCATAAAGTAGACTTCTTACTATCGAGGTAATTTATAAAATCAATATATGAAAATCTCATCATTTTAGACTAATTTGATCTCTTATATATGAGCATATAATTCTTTACCTCTTACATATATTTTATTACTTTATTTGTAGTCTTCTAATGTTTCATTTATTGGTAACTCTACATCTACCCAGTATTTCTTATTGTAAAACTAATATCTGGTCTGGCATAGAGGCTTAAACATATAATAGACTTCTAACTATGCATCATTCAAAAAATTTATTTTCACATCTATATTATGTAACTCAAGATCATAATAAGCTACTAACGTCATGATTCTTAAAATGTCGATTTGAAAACCAGAAAAAAAAAATCTTGTTATAATCGATGTCTTCTTTATGAGTAAGATATTTGATTACAAATCTGACTTTATATCATTCAATATTATCTTTTGAGTCATGCTTAGTTTTAAAAACTAATTTAATCGATTATTTTTTAATTATTAGATAACTTGATAATTTTCAAACACCATTCAGGTCTATTAATTTTTTTTTTTTTCATCGCATCGCACCATTTTTCAAATTCGTCATGATTTCTATATCATAATATGGTTCTTGTACATATACTACATAATCATAAGAAATGATAGATCTCATTTTTCTTGAATATTTTCTCAAGATTGTTGGTTGTGATTGTTTAACAAGCTCATTAGCTGTGAATAGTGATATCAACAAACCATCTTACAAAATTTTATAATCAACTTGTATTAAATCATAAATATACTAAATTTATTATCACCAAAAGAAGGATAATATCCTAATAATTCTAAATAAATAAACTAAATTTTTAGAATTATAGAAACATAACATGCATCCTCAAGATCCATCAAATAAATCATCTTTAAACATAGGTAGTAAGTAACTATAACTATCGGTTAAGATGATTCTCTGTAACGATGAGTCTTTTTTGCTCCTTTGACTTTTTCGAGTTAATGAAATCCTATTTAGTATTAGTAACATGAGTTGAAGTATCAAGTACTAAAATAGACTTCTATAATATTTGACTCAAAACATATAAAGTTCATCTTATACCTTTTTCTTTTCGAAGTAAACCTTTTTATCTTTCTTCACGCCACCTTTATTACTACAAAAGTAGTATTTTACTATAAATATTTTTTTTCTGGGTTTATATAGCTTTTATAAACTCAAATGATTTTTTTTTTAACTTTTGTTTATTTTTACTCACTCCTCAAGTAGTAATCAGAATATCATGAGACCTTTCTCACTTTAATCTTAATTCTTTCTAAATACATATAGCAGTTAGCTCATGTAAATTTTATTTATTCTTTTAAATGTTATAATAAATTTTAAATGAGTCATACTAAGAAAAAAGATAATAAAAAATGAATTGTATGAGAAGGACTCACTAGGTCTAATATTCTTGAGCTTTATAGCTTTGTTAGTCATATCAAGAATATATCGTAGTTTCTTGAATGTCGTAATACTAATTTGTAGTCAGTTCTTTCATTAATATGTCATTCAATATACAAATTATATACTGTAATGAAATCTAAATATTATTAATAATTATCATAAAGCTAAGCCTAAATAGATATTTTTAATTATTTATTCTATAGAAATTTTAGCAATTAAGTATGTGATCTATTCAATAAGTCCGGATTAGATATAACATACCTAATGTAAATTATATATGCCCAATCCATTTATAATAATTTAATCCAAAAAATATAAAGACACTAGAAGCACAATAATATAATTTAAATATACTATAATAATAAAAATAATATAATATTAATACTTTGAGTTTTTAATAAATATTAAATTATTGATATCATCTCTTTTTTACTTTTGGGTGAAATATTAATATTTCTAGTGTTCACGTAAAATTTTATAATTATGGATGATTATTATCATTCTTGTAGAATAGTATTATCGCAGCACAGCAATCCGATGTCCACCCTACGCGTTGGATTGTAGCGCTTTGTCGGTCGTGCTTCGCATTGTCGGGAGTAATACCTAAATAATCGTCACCCAAGAAGCTATTTGACACCACCTAAGGCACTACACCATTGTCTGCCTACACCCAACTAACGCCATGCACAGCCATCTCACTGCGGCGTCTCCATTGCACAATTGTCGCACGACCCTTGGCCTCTTACCCAAATGCTAGGCTATTGTCCGCGAGCAGCACCCAGACCACCATCAAAAGGCTCGTGGCCTCCGATGACTCTACCGTGGACAGACACATATCTACCAAAAACCTTCCTATTACGCACATCATCCATGACACCTAAATTGGTCTCCGACTGCCATCACGTTGGTGTTGATGACCGCTGTCACAATGCATCATCTATGGCGACACTTTCTTGTCGTGATGCCTCCTACCTTGCCACGACATACAACAGCCTCTAGCAATGCCTCCATCACCAAATCCCATCGTTGTGATGACACCCAACAGCAATCCTTCATGTTCCAACCATCACTCTCAATAGGGCTATTGCAGCACTGCTATTACCCAAGTCTTCGTTAATACTTTACAGTGGAACCTTGCGACAGTCATGAGACTTCTTGTCATAGTGCTCAATGTCGTGATGCCACCATCACCCTCGGCCACCACGAAAACCAATGCACATCAATGCTGGCGACCAGAGTCCTATCACTATGACTCCCTACGATGTCGTTGATAGTAGTCTGCTACTCACAATAGGGTCGAAGACAAAAGCAAATTGTTGCCCTATGTTGTATAGTCATAGATAGTAAGCCATCCACTGACATAAGTGACCATTCACTGAGGACCACTTACTACAGAACCCTCAACGTTATTGTCCTCTTATGCCACCGCACGCAGCCCCGCTATGGCTTATACAGCCATTGCATGCAACGCTACCGCTTGCACATTCATGGCTTATACAGCCCCGCTCGCACATTCATGGCACATTCATGACCAAAGCAGACCATTGGCCTTCATAGCATCATTGTTGACAGTAAATTGCCGACACAGCGACCAAGATTAGGCAGCAACCTTCCATCCACGATTCCACCCGTGTGGACGAGAAACTTTCATCACCCACAAGGAGGCGATTATAAGATAAACAAAACATATCAAATCACCCTTCACAAGCAAATGACAATAACACAAAACAGATCTAATGCTTTTATGATCTAATATATTTGATTTCAAAATAGGCTTTGATACTAATTGTAAGCATAAAATTTATAATCTTGCTATTGTTACGCGAAAAACTTTAATGTCAAAATCCAAAATCAAATAACAATAGATTTGTAAGAAGAACTAAACTCGTTTTCTTATATTTTCCTATCTTTTCTCTTCTGTATATAGTCCTGAAAAGGTTCTATCTATTTATATATGAGACTAGAGGGTGTAGAATAAGCAATCAGGAGAGCCTCTCCTATCAAAGTCATCCCAATAAAGAATTCTATCATAATTAGATTTTATTTCTATGGACAAACAACCTTAATCAGAATCCAAACAAAATTATAATATATCTTATCTAATTAAATAGAAATATATAACGTAACAAAATTAGCTTTTTCTCTGTTATTATGTCGTATACAGCTTGTCTGATGGGATCAATATTTTCGCAGAATCTCACAAAGCAGATTGGTGAGCGAACACATGAGATTGCTGCAAAAGTGGATCAATATGCTCGAGGAATGATAAGCACTGATGGGACTTTGTTATTCGAAGAGCTCGGTCTCTATTATATTGGACCTGTAGATGGGCACAATGTAGAAGACTTGGTTACCATCTTTGAGAAGGTGAAGTCTTTGCCTGCTCCAGGACCTGTCCTTATCCATATTGTGACAGAGAAAGGAAAGGGGTATCCCCCTGCTGAGGCGGCTGCTGACAAAATGCATGGTGAGCATTATTTGCTGCTTGTAATGCATGTGCCCGACTTCTTCCCGACTGTCATAATGATCCCTGTGTTTCTTGCTGTAGGTGTTGTGAAGTTCGACCCAAGAACTGGGAAACAATTCAAGTCAACATCATCGACCCTTTCATACACTCAGTACTTTGCCGAATCTCTCATTAAAGAAGCAGAGGCCGACGACAAGATCGTGGCCATTCATGCTGCCATGGGAAGTGGGACGGAGCTGAACCTGTTTCAACACAAGTTTCCTCAAAGATGCTTTGATGTGGGGATTGCAGAGCAGCATGCAGTCACCTTTGCAGCCGGTCTGGCCACCGAAGGCCTCAAGCCTTTCTGTGCCATCTATTCCTCGTTTCTGCAACGAGGATATGATCAGGTACAATTAAATTCTTCAGACCGTAGGAGCTGTGGTATCATCAATTTCTAACACATTACTCTTTTTTGAATACATGAAGGTGGTTCATGATGTGGATTTACAGAAGATACCTGTCCGTTTCGCTCTGGATCGAGCTGGTCTTGTTGGAGCTGATGGACCTACACACTGTGGAACATTTGACATCACGTACATGGCATGTTTGCCCAACATGATTGTAATGGCTCCAGCTGATGAAGCTGAGCTAGTGCACATGGTCGCAACCGCAGCAGCAATCGACGACAGACCTAGCTGCTTCAGATTCCCAAGGGGGAATGGAGTTGGTGTGATGCTTCCTCCGGGCAACAAAGGCACCCCTCTTGAGGTTCCCTCTATCTTCTCGACGAGTCATGAAGGATCATAACAAGAAGCAACTTAGTCACTTGTTTACATACTTTCAACAGATTGGGAAGGGAAGGGTTCTGATGGAAGGAAACAGGGTGGCCATCCTTGGATATGGTTCAATAGTACAGACATGCTTGAAGGCTGCAGACCCACTGAGAGCCCGTGGAATTTTTGCCACCGTAGCTGATGCTCGTTTCTGTAAGCCTCTGGATGTGGGGCTCATAAGAAGGCTGGTAAATGAGCATGAGATCTTGATCACAGTGGAGGAAGGCTCCATTGGAGGTTTCGCATCGCATGTCACTCACTTCTTGAGCTTGAGTGGCCTCCTGGATGGCCGCATGAAGGTAAAATTTCCTTGAGCAAATCGAACAGACTACTAATCTGACTGTAAATCTTCGATATCTTCAGATTTTGATTTGATTTGTCTTGCAGCTGAGGCCAATGGTTCTACCAGACCGATACATCGACCATGGATCACCTCAGGATCAGATTGAAGCAGCTGGACTTTCTTCAGGACATATTGTAAGCACAGTGCTGAATCTGTTAGGCAGGCAGAAGGAAGCATTATACCTCCATTGAAGTTGCACGACTTTGGACGGGAACGTTACTAGAAGTGGAGTTGCTATCTCCAACATTGTCTGCAGACCATTATAGCTGGTTTTTTGCTTGTGTACGTAAGGTTAGATGTCAAATACCTTTTCTTTTTGCCGTACTAAAGGCCTCTGTTGAACTTGCAACGAAAAATGGATCTGCTGATTGTTTAGAGAGGCTGCTGATGAGTCTCCTCCATCTAAGATTTTATAATATTCTCACCTATATACTGCTGTATTTCTATGGTATAAATAAAAGATAATTTCTAAGGTATGAAATTCTGGAATTCATCACTTGTGAAAATATTTGTGATCTTGTGATCCTTCTTGAGCAAAGCTTCCTTGTCTTCCAATTTTGGATTGAGCACCAATTGATTTTGTCCAGGACAATAAAACAAGAAATGCCGTGCCAATTGAATTCAACACTTTATTTTCTTCATCGTGGTTGTGGTCTTTCATCTTCATCGTGTTTCTACATCAAAGGAATTTTATTTGTGATTATATAACTTTTAGAAAAAATAATTGCAGGATAATGGATCATACCTGTTAGGTGTTCTAGAACTCTTGTGAATTGGTTATCCAATCAAAATAGTTTTTTGGCTTGCTCTAAGTTTGAACCTTAATTGTTCTTAGGACTCTGGTCCTCTTTTGGACCAAAAGAATCCTGCAATTTACAAGAAGAAACAAATTTGATTTAAAAGATCTACTAATGTCCTAAAAAATTACTAAAGAATGTTTTATTTTGAATGATCTTTCTCAAACTATGCTAATCATAATTAATTCTGACTCAGTTGTTTCCACTGTTTTCCTTCATTTATTTCTCCTGGTAGCCACCTTAAAGTTGTTTTCTTAAGAATAAGAAGATAAAACAGTGTGTGTGTATGTGTGTGTGTGTGCGAGAGAGAGAGAGAGAGATGTTCTCTCAGGAACAAGAAGATAACAGAGTAAAAGAGAGATGTTTTCACAGGGAAAAAGAAAACACAGTGAGAGAGTGACTGTGTGTGTTTGTGAGTTCTTTAAAAAAAAAAAAAACAGAGTAAAAGAGAGATGCTTTCTCAGGAAAAAGAAGATAACACATAGTGAGAGAGAGAGAGAGAGATTTTGTGTTTTGACTCAACAAGTTCTACTCAACAAGTTGAGAGAGAGAGATTTTGTGTTTTGACTCAACGGGTTCTTCCAAACTAAGTAGCATCTTCTGCTGCTAGCTAGCTAGAGATTTTTTATGCTGTCACAGTAGGGAACTACACCTCTTTTATTGATCGGTCACTATAGAATGCAGTGATAATTGCCTTCCTAATCTCTTCCTACGCTACCACAACCTGCACGCTTCACAAGATGCCGTCCATGTCCTTGCTTGCTTCCTTCAGCTCTCCCGTTCCCTTGTACCGGTAGAAATGCGCACAGACCACGAAGTATAGCAGATTGCCCGTCCCTAAGACCGCAATCAAGTAGTAGAAGTAGTCCACCCTGCCGACGTTGATGTTGTCATCCAGCCAACTCGCTTGCCCCGGCCCTGCGGTGCTCTTCCGGATGAAGGTGACGAGGAACGTGCTCACGAAGCTCGCGCCGGCAAGGCTGCAGTGGAAGAGAGACCCCGCGATCGTCTGCATGTGCTCCGGGAACTGCCTGTTGTAGAACTCCACCTGCCCGACCGCGTTGAAGGCCTCGGCGACGCCCATCAGACAGAGCTGCGGCGCCAGCCACATCGCCGACAGGGGCGAGCTCCCGTTCACGCCGCCGTGGGCCACAGCCGAGTCCCGCCGCTTCTTCTCCACCAGACCGGCCACCACCATGGATATTATGGCGACCACCATCCCCGCGCCTTGCCGCTGCAGGAGGGTGATCCCGCTCTCAATGCCGGTGAGGCTTCTGGCCATGGGAACCAGGGCTCGGTCGTAGACGGGGATGAAGAGGATGATAGCCAAGAGGGAGATGATGCCGAGGGAACCGGGCGGGACTTCGAAGCTCGGGCCGAGGTGTCGGTCCATCTTTAGCGATTGGAGAGCTGCGAACGTCCATTGTTGCGACAGCGCCACGAAGCAGATGATGCCGGAGGCCCAGATGGGGATGACTCGCATCGCGCACTTCACCTGTTCGATCTGATGCACGCTGCATAATCTCCAGGGATCTGCAGGTTGGCCGTCTTCCTTCCTCTCCCCCTCACATATTATGGCAGCTTTGTTCAAGAACCTGCAAACGAAGCAGTGACACAAAGCTCGAATCCTCCTAATGGACAGTCCTACTACATCCATCAAGCACCAAAGAGTCGGGAGACTTCTACCTGAACTGAAGCGTGAGGGGAAGCTTCATCTCCTCCGCACTCTCCTGAGCCAGGTTGCTATACAACAGCGACTCCTGCTGCACCGCATCATTCGGCGAAGACAGTCGAAGCCTCCGCTTCCTGAATGCAGCGACAAGGACCTGCGCGACGCCGGAGAAGACGCTGCCCTCCGGCGGCACGAACAAGTAAAGCTTGACCCCCGCGAAGAAGAAGACGATAGCGAGTAGCATCAGCCCGGTCGGGATGCCGAATCCTATGGCCCAGCTGACGCTGTCTTGGATATAGACGACCACCGTCATCGCCACCACCGTCCCGGCGGTCGAGATCGAGTAGTACCAGTTGAAGAAGCTGTCGAGGCCGCGCCTCCCCTGCTCGGTGGTGCGGTCGAACTGGTCGACGCCGAAGGGGAGGCTGCAGGGGCGAACGCCGCCGGCGCCGAGGACGAGGAGGGCGAGGGACAGGAAAAGGACGGCCAGCTGGGAATTGGAGGGGCCCGGGCACTGCCCGGATTCCTCCGCCGCCTGGCTGCAAGGCGGCGGCCGGAGTTGCGGCGCTGCGGCTGTCAGGGTCAGCACCACCGTGCCCTGTACTAATCAATTATGTAATTAAATTAACTAAAAATGATCTGAAATAGATTAACTTAATCCGACCAGCAAATCTATCTAAACCAGTTTTATTGTAAGCATCAGATCCATGCGCTTTTTCCCTCTTTGTCAATGCCATCTGGTTTTGTTGGCTTCAGTGTGTGGTCAACTAAAACAATAGTATATTGGATCTGCATTCGAAGCTTATTTACATATTATCTTTATAATTAATTTTTTAATATATATTTTTTAAAATTATATTGAGAAACTTTATATTCTTATAGAATTTAAAAAACAATTTTATAAAATTAAAAATTAAAAAAATTTATTGAAGCAACAAATTAAATATTTTACTTTCATAAAATGGCTATATAAAATTAAAAAAATTTAATTTTATAAGGTTAAACTAAAACAAATTTATTAAAGCAATGAATTAAATATTTTATTTTCGTTGTATAAAAATTTTAATATAATTTTTTTTAAAACTATATGGATCTAAATAAAGGTAACTGATTAAATCTTTATTAGCACTCACACGATAAATTATTGATTACAGTGGACATGGAGTTGACCAGAATGCAGTGACAATGAATGGCACGGAGAAGAAAGAAAGGATGGGATGGAGGAGGCACCAGGAAAGTAGCGATGGAGGCGACGGCGAGAGTGCGAAAGCGGCCCCAGAAGGCGTCGGAGACGAAGGCACCGAGCAGCGGCGCCAGGCTGGTGGTGCCGCCGAAAACGTAGCACAGGTTGGCGGCGGCCATCTGCTTCATATGGTAGATCTTTACCAGGTACACCATGAAGTTGGCCGTCAGCCCGTACGTGGCCACCCGCTCGAACGCCTCGTTCCCTGCGCACTACTTAAGCACTAAGCCGGGCGAGGAAGGAGGAAGGAGCTACGGCGAGGTGGAAACGTACCGATGATGTAAGGCATTGCCTTCCATCCTCGAGGCCGCCTCCTGTCAGAGCGGAGGTCGTCGCCGGTGGCAGCTTTTTGGAGCAGTGGCCGGTTCTCCATCGACTTCTCCTCCTCCTGCTTCAGCTGCTACTTGTTGGACCCTTCCTTGGCGAACCTCATATTTAAGATGAGCACATGTAAAAGATACAAAGAGCATGTGCAGCTGAGTGGAACACACGCAAAGTTTATTTTCTTTTCCTTCGAAAAGTAAAATTATATTACTAACTGTAATGAGTACCTCTCTAACCACATTAGAATTTGAGCAAAAGAAGATTGTTAAATCTAAATGATCTGATAAAAGATGATAGCCAAGTGGTTATTCAGTAGTTTTTTTTTTTTTTCTTTCAAATGGTAAATGATGAGAATTAGATTGAATATGAAAGTCGAAGCTTCGAAGATTGAATATGTAAGATTTTAATATTAATATAAGTATTTAACCGAGATAAATATAAGTTTCTACTCACAGAGCTTCCAATTCCTACCAGCAAAAAGCATCAAAAAAGAAAAAGAATAAGATATATATATATATATATATCGGTAATCTTTCAAATAAAAGGAGGAGGCTGATGTAAAAGCTTTCAATAGGATATTTTCACACGAGGATTAATTAAAAGTTTTCATAACCTACAAAAATTTAGGCCCAAAATATACACAAATGAAAAATTATTCAAAGTGTCCAGTTCACTTGATTCCATGTATAAAGATTAATAGCCAAGAGAGAAAGAGAATCATATCCATAAATACATTGGCCATTGTGTAATATTAAATATTACATAAATACTTAATACTAATTATGAACGTCAACGTGAAGTACCAAAAGATACCTTGCGATCTATACATATATGTTTGATGCATTGACATTTGATCTAAATTCTAAACTATAAACGTTGTACCAATCCAAGGACATAACAAGTGGAGATCGATTAACTTCGAGCCACTGGGGATGGTGATGAGCAGGAGTGGCCATGTCTGGTTAGCTTCCTTCACACGAATGTGATAGGTTTGCTTCCACGACTCATTTGTCTCATGTGAAGAAGATGTGTTGTCCCTTGTCGTTGCTTCGCCGCATCAATTTTAAGCCTGAAAAGCCAATCAACTTACCGCATAACATGATTTCGTATTTCCTTTTCATCCCATGGGTGACGAAAAGACTAGAATGGTGGGTCCCATGGAGTCATATTCTTTACAGACAAAAATGTCATATGGCACTCTAAAGTAGTAGACGAAAAAAAAAGGATCAATGTACACCACTTTATCTTTTTATTTTATAAAAAAATATTTTTAATACTCTAACTTAGGTATCACATGTAATATAAAGAAGCAAACTTACTACAAAGATTCTATTTTAAAGAGATTATTTCCACCCGAGACAATGGAAAAATGAAGAATATATGGATGAGATGAATAAGTCTTTCTCTAAAGTTGTAGGATTTTTGAGGGAGGCTTGGGAGGGGCGTGGATGCTCTTCATAAACCAATAGATCATTTGCATACATTTTAAACCCTAAGAATTAACATTTACATTAATTTATAGTTGTTGCTCCACTATCATCTCTATCCTCTTGGAGTAGCGTTATACGTACCAATTGTCATCGCTCCACCAGGAGCACCTTCATTAGTGCGAACATTCATTACTTTCAATTCCATCATAGCTATAACTATGTGATAGCTATGATCACATATCAAAAAATTTCGTATAACAACATTATAACGAGTGTTCAAAGTTTAAAAATTTAGTGATAAATTTTTTGTCAGAAATCATGGTTGTCAATAAAAAATTTTTTGGTGACAACTTTGTCAATAAATTATTTTTAGTAGTCTTTCAAATGATTAAGTTGTTATGTGTGTATGAGAATTTTTGAAAAAAAAGTCAATTTTGATAATTTTTCAAATACTGTTTAAAATTTGAAAAACTCACATAGAGCTTTTTTTTTTTTTTTTAATGATCATTCTACTCCTATCGACCATCATTTTTGTCTACACCAACCACCACCCCTCTACTCCAAACATGCGCCCGTCGTCCCATTATCATAAACTTAATTGATTTTGTTTAAGTTGTGCGGTACCCTTACGTGTTCGTTCACAAAATGTCAACCTCCTCGAAACATATTAAGGCTCCTTAAGGATCTACGAAAGAAAAGACAGGTTAGAAGAAGTATTTAATTCAAAATCTACAAGTAGTTATTTCAACAAAAACTTGATAGACAACGCAAATTATAGATATAAACTTCACAAGCTCTGAATGGTAATATGACATAATGTTTGAGATAGTTCGCTACGATCAAAAGTCCCCACATAATACTATTGTGAAAAGATAGACAGCGAACTAGCACTAGACACTACCAAAGACCCATCCCACCCAAGTAGTTCTTGGGTGCTACCCTAGCTGACACTACGCACTACTTTATAAAGTCTTAAAATCCCCAAAATGGTTGCTTAGATGATTTTTTTTGGACCATTTTGCCTCTAGATGACAATTACATACAACACTTGTTTATAAGCATGAAACAACCATAAAAGCTAACCAAAATATAACTACTAAGTCTATTGTAAGTCTTCTACATGTGTAAAATATGAATAAAACTAAAAGATATGAGCATACATAAGTATTATATTGAACACTTTGTCTACATCTTTGTCTATGACATTCTCCCTCACTTATTCCTTCGATATCCTTGTCAAAACCTTTACGGATGCTATATCTCATTACCTTTGTTAAATTCTCAATCTTCTACTCTAATTATAACGCACCTATTGGCTCCCAATTGCACTATCTCTGCTGTTCTGCTGTTGAATAGTCAAACTTTGATCACTCATGTTGTTTCAACTCGTCAACAACTCTAACTCTAGTATAGGAGAGAACTCTAACTTTCTAAAAAGGTTTACAATTTTAGCATCATAAAGTTTTGCTCAATTTTCTTACTATTCCATGCAGGAATAGCTGAGGTATATATAGACCTTAAATGGCTTCAAAACTTGGAGCCAAAATTCAAATTCCTAAAATTTTGGGGTATGGGCGGTACCATCATCGGCAGCCTAACACAGGGCGGTACCACAGCCTGCAGCCTGACACTAGGCAGTACCACCTTCTAGTCTAGCGGTATCACCACCTAGAAGACTGTGTCTGGGCAGTACCACCGCCTGATAGTCTCGGAGACTGTGCCACGACGGTACTATCTATTGGGTCACTATTTGAGCATTTCACTAGGCCCAACACAGCCCAAACTTGGGCCCAACTGACCCCTAATTGGATTGGCCCAATTCCTTTCTAATTATGTGCTAACTATGAATTTTAAGGCATATAATAAGTTAATCTGGTCCGATTAGTCTAGGTTGCTTTCGGTGAGCTTCCGACGATATTCCAGCGAACTTTCGACGATCTCTCGGCAATGTTCCAATGGACTCTCGGCAAACTCCTGGACTTCACGATGATCTTCTTAGCAAGTTTCAATGAGCTTCTTTGGCAAGCTTCTAGACTTCTCGGTCAATTCTAATATAACTTCTGACAAACGTCCAGACTTCCGACGAACTCTCGAACTCCTAACGAAATCTCGTTCTTGACTTCGGGACTTCATTTTACTTTATGCCTTGATCACTATCATAGTTAATCCTACACAATTAAAAACCTACTTCGATCTTAGATAATTATTACAAAGCTTGAATTATGTTGTCCGACATGTTATTGGTTCATCGACGCTTCGTCTGATTCTTCAGCGCGTCATCCTCTCTTGCGGCCTATTGCCCAATCGGCCAGTTGACCTCCGTAACTCTGATTTTCTTGGTGTAATTTTTGCTCTTTTTAGCCTGATGCCCGAACCCATGGCCTGAAGTCTTCTGCTGATACGTCGATCGATCATTCGGCTCGATGTCCAATATTCTGACATGTTCTATTTCGGCCCAACATGATTCTTCCTGCTTTAATTGTCTTTCCTTGATCGAAATATCCTACGTTACTCAAAGCATAGATCAAATCATAAATACTATCAATTGGTTTTATCATCAAAATTTGAGATTCAGCAATCTCCCTCTTTTTGACGATGACAACCAATTGATGATATAGTTAACCTTAATTCCCCCTATTAATATGGCATATGTGAGATGAACCTTGAATTCAAAATGAATTCAAGTCAAAGCAAATTTAATTAAGAATATTTATAGCACATCATCATAAAATCATGCATAATCAAATTTACAATACATCATTCCATGCATGATCATTATCATAACTTCTCCCCCTTTGTCATCAACAAAAAGGAGAAGTGCATTTAGCAAGTTTGAAATCATTGCATTATCAATATAATCTCAAGTTTTATCATCATGCAAGCAAGTAATTTTCTTTCTTCTCTTTTAAAAAGTGCAATGTTTTGCTTCCTTGGCAAAGTGCAAGGTAGCAAAAAATTTATATCATTTTACAGCATGGTGTTAGGAATGAGTCGACACTAAGAGGGAAGGGGGGTTGAATTAGTGCTGCGGTAAAAATTACATCGGTTTGAAAATCTCGTTACGATTAAATCTGTTTCGAAAGATATTAACTTGAAAGCATACGGAAGAGTGTAGTAGATGTAAAGCAAGTAAAGAAGGGCAGTTTGCACTAAATGTAAATTGCAAGAAGTAAATGCAAACCGAGTTATAGTGGTTCGATCGTCATGACCTACATCCACTCCACCGATTCCTCTTCCGTCGAGGCCATCGGCATCCACTAACGATCTCCTTTAATAGGCAAAGATCAACTTTATTCTTATAACTCTATTATCCGCTCGGAAGAATATTTATACTCCCTTTTTATAAAGCTTTCCTCACACTCTCCCTTAGAATGGTTTCTAAACTTTAGGAGGAGGAACTCTATACTTTACAAGAGTTTTCTACTCTAGAAACATAGAGTTTTTATTCACTTTTTTTTTTCTCTATGTAGGAATAGCTAGGGTATTTATAGACCCTAAATGGATTAAAAAATGGAGCCAAAATTCAAATCCCCGAAATTTCAGAGTACGGGCGGTACCACCACCTGCAGCCTAACTTTGGGCGGTACCACCGCCCAAACTAGCAGTATCACTACTTGACAGTCTTAGAGACTGACTCTGGGTGGTACCACCTCCCAGACTGGCGGTACCACTTGACACATTCTCGAAGACTATGTCACGACGGTTTCACTTGTTTGGTCACTATTTAGCCCTTTCTCTTGGCCCAACACAGCCCAAACTTGGGCCCAACTGCCCCCTAATTGGTTTGACCCAATTCTATTCCCAATTATATGCTAACTATGAAATTTAAGGTATATACTAAGTAAATCCAGTCCTGTTAGTCTACGTTTCTTTTGGCGAGCTTCCGGCGAACTTCCGACGATCTCTCGGCAATGTTCCAGCGGACTCCCGGCAAGCTTGTAGACTTCATGATGATCTTCTTGGCAAGTTTTGATGATCTTCTTAAGCAAGCTCCTAGACTTCTCGGTCAATTCTAGCAAAAATTCCGATGAACATCTAGACTTCCGACGAACTCTCGAACTCCCAACGATATCTCGTTCTTGACTCTGGGACTTTATTTGTTTTATGCCTTGATCACTATTGTAGTTAATTCTGCACAATTAAAACTTACTTCAATCTTAGACAATTATTATAAAGCTTGAATCATGTTGTCTGGTATGTCATTGGTTCATCGACACTTCATCCGATTCTTCGACGCATCATCCTCTCTTGCGGCCTATTGCCCAATCGGCTAGTTAACCTCCGTAACTCCAATTTCCTTAGTGCAATCTCCGCTCTTCTTGGCCCGATGCCCGAACCTATGGCCTGAAGCCTTCTGCCGATACGTTGACCGATCCTTCGACATGACGTTCAATCTTCTGACATGTTTTTCTCCGGCCCAACATGATTCTTCCTACTTTAATTGTCTCTCCCTGATCGAAGCTTCCTGCATCACTCAAAACATAGATCAAATCATAAACACTATCAATTAATTTTATCATCAAAATTTGAGATTCAACAATCTCTTCCTTTTTGATGATGACAACCAATTGATTGACGGAGTTAACCTTAACTCCTGGAGTTTAAACAAACTCTCCCTATCAATTTGTCATATTGATAGAAACTTTGAAATTATAGTATTTCAACATTGCATGCAACATGAGTATTGAAATAACTAATTTATTACATCATTGCATGTATCATAAAATCATGCATAATCAAAATATCCAAGTACATCATTGCATGCATGATTATCATCATAACTTCTCCCCCTTTGTCATTAACAAAAAGGAGAAGTGCAACTATTAGTTTTTAAAGATATGTAAGTTTTACAACATGCAATCTAGCAAATTTAAAGATGTGCAAGTTAGCATATTTGCTTTTCCTTACGATGTTCAAACTAGCAAGTTTTTGAA
Organism: Musa acuminata AAA Group; assembly: GCF_036884655.1. NCBI lineage: Eukaryota > Viridiplantae > Streptophyta > Magnoliopsida > Zingiberales > Musaceae > Musa > Musa acuminata. Next base: position 30,994,266 of record NC_088352.1, on the reverse strand, counting down.
ATGTACAAGATAGCATCATTTTTGCATTTTCTTGAAATGTATAACTTTGCAAAATTCACAAGATAGCATCATTCTTTCTTCTCTTTTGAGAAGTGCAATCTAGCAATTTTTGCTCCTCTTTTGAGATGAGCAAGCTAGCATGTTTTTGCATCTTCTTAAATTTCACAAGCTAGCAAATCTTTCTCTTTTAAGATATGCACACTAGCAATTCTTTCTCCCCCTTTGTCATTAACAAAGAGGGTAATAATAATACAATGGTACAATTTATCAATTTTTAAATTATGATAAAGATAAAGTGTCATTCTTATTGCAATATGTCATAATTGAGATAAATCTTAAATTCAAGTCAACTTAATTTTAATCATGATTCACATCATATTCATCATCATAATGAAATCATAAGTACTATATGCATCATTCTGAGTCATACATATTTCACATCATGATGGTATCAATCTGTCAAATTACATTTTACCATGCATGATCATAACTTCTCCCCCTTTTATCATTGTAAATAAAAAAAGAAGGGAAGAATATAATGGTGTAAAATATTTCAATTATTACAAGGCATACAAGTCATAAATACAAAGAAATCATGTCATGAAAGATAAAACCATTTGAATACCAAAAGACATAATTCATATAGTAAATTTCTTCTTTAAATAAAATACCAAGAAAAAGTCATAGGAGTACAAAGAAGAGATCTTGATTCAAAAAATCTCAAGTAATTCCAAGAAACCAAGATCATGATTTAGATAAAACTCATTCAAATTCAAATTATCAAAATCATCAAAGTCACTTTTTGGAAAGTTTAATGAAGGCAATGTAAATAGATTCATATGAGAACTTGATTCATGCATAAGAAATATCAAGTTATAATTCTTGAAAAATCAAGATAAAAGCTTATTCAAATTCAAATCATAAACTCAAAATCATTTTCAAGAGATTCAAAAAATAACAAACATACATTCATTAATATCTTTTTTTGAAAGATCGATAAAGTAGGGATTGAGAAATTCTTTATGAAAAATATTTTCCTTCCCTTTTTTTTATTTGATTTATTTCACACAAGCATGCTCAAGTTTTTTATGCTAAGTCAAAGCATGCATCATCGTTTAAGATCGAAAAACAAATTTCATCACCATGATAAAAAATATAACATATTGAACATAAGGCTTCTTTAAACAAACGATTTGGTTTATCATTTTGATTCCAATGATAATATATTTTTCTTTTTATATGTTTCATTTTATGTGATTGATTTTATATTAGAATGCTCAAGTTTTTGGTATGAAAACCATACATCATAGTTTAAAATCGAAAAAGCAAATCTCAACATGGAAATCATCAAGATCAATAAACCATAAATTACCCAAAAATCATTATTATTTCAAATTATCGTGCATAATTAAATATAAAATTGTCAAGAATCATACATACATTATTTCATATAAGCGTGTCTTTTTCATTTATGTCAAATCAAAACATTCATCATTTTTAAAACTAAAAAAGTAACTTTCATTATGGTAAAAATTGATAAGCCATAAATTACAAGAATCATCATGCATAATTTTAAAATATAAACTCATTAAGCATGATCATTATGTATTATTAAATCATCAAGCATGATTTCGCTAAACATGAAACATTTTTAATCATATTCGAAAATCATCAATTTAAATACACATCCATGCTTCTTAAACACATACATAAAGTTAATCTTACTAGGTCTACAAGCATTAGATTAATATTTTATTCATTTATCATAAAACATATAATTTTTGTGATCATTTTCTCAAAATAAAATGAAGCATAATATAACTTTTTTGTAATTTGTAATTTTTATTTTTTTACTGACTTATTTAAAAATAACTCATGAAAATGTATCAAGTAATTTCAAAATAAGGCAAAGGGATTTTGGTTACCTTATTGTCGAAAGTCGTTAGGGTGTAGTTTGCCACCTTGCCTTTATTGGTTGACTCCTCATCTTTGGATGCACTCGTTTCATCCCAATACACTTTGAGTGCTCTCTTCTTCTTGCATTCATAGTAAGTAGTTGCGTTCTTTTTAAGTTTATTTTATTCTTTAATTCTTATTTCATGAACTTTTTAAATTTCATAGTGAGAAGCTCAAGTTCACCATCACTTGAGCTTTCGCTCGAGTGGTCTTCCATTTTTCGAAGTACTAAGTCCTTCCTATTTTTTGGAAGGTTGTTCTCATATTCATTTTGTGCATTGTGCGCTATTTCATATTATTAGGATCGAGAGCACTAAGAGGGGGGGGGGGGTGAATTAGTGCAGCGGAAATCTTTCAGCGATTAAAAACGAAAGCTGCGTTCGTTCGATAAAAACTATTTTGATGCAAAAGCCGATTCTAAGATTACTTATGATTAAGTGCAGTTTACGTTTAAACACAGTTAGCGTCTAAACGCAGTTTGCGTCTAAATGCAGATTGCGTCTAAACTCAGATTGCGTCTAAGCGCAGTTTGCGTCTAAGCGCAGATTGCGTCTAAGCGCAGTTTGCGTCTAAGCGTAGATTGCGTCTAAGCGCAGTTTGCGTCTAAACACAGTTTGCATCTAAGCGCAGTTTAAGCAGAAGTATAAAGATAATGTGCTGCTATTGTACAACTCAAAAAGTAATCTGCAAAAAGCAGATTTACGTCTAAACGCAGATTTATGTCTAAACGCAGATTTACGTCTTAAACGCAGATTTACGTCTGAACTTTGAAACTCGTTTGTATACTCGCAGAAGGCAGTATGCAGTTGAAATCAAGACGTAAATGTAAACTGAAATCTGATGATTGTGCGAGGAAAGCCGATTTACGTCTAAATGCAGTTTTACGTCTAAATGTTGAAACTCGTTCGTAAAATTGCAGAAGACAGTTTGCAGTTATAAATAGAATCAAAATGTAAATGTAAACTGCAAGGAAACTCGTTCGTAAAAGCGCAGAAGACAGTTCGCAGTTATAAACAGATTCAAGACGTAAATGTAAGCTGCAATGTAAAGATCGTACAAAAACACCTATTGACGTCTGAATCCAGATTCGAAAAGATTAGAACTTAGAAACTTGTTCGTAAAAGCGCAGAGAGCAGTAGCTATGTAGGAGGTTTGCAGTAATGATAAAGTGCTCAAAATAAACGCAAACCAGAGATTTAGAGTGGTTCGGTCAGTCTTGACCTACTCCACTTTTGGCGTCCTCCACCGGCGAGGTCACTGACGTCAACTAGGGGCCTTCCTTCAATAGGCGAAGGCCAACTGCCCTTTTACAGTTTCTCTCCTTTTGACGGGCTCAGGAGACAACCCTTACAGATCCTTTCTCTCCTCTCTTTACAACTCAAGACTTGAAGAACAGAAAAGAGGAGAACTTTTGGACTTTACACAAATTTGAGCTCTTAGAATCACTGAAAAGATCAAGAATTCAGTGTGGATCTGTATCCTTTCAGTGTTGAATGGGTGGGGTATTTATATGCCCCAACCCAATTCAAATTTGGAGCTCAAAACGATCAAATCCCGGAATTTCGGGATCAGGCGGTTGCACCTCTTGACTGGAGAGGTTGCACCGCTTGGCAGAGCTCGGAGACTGAGCCCAGGCGGTTGCACCTCTCTGTCAGGGAGGTTGCACCGCCTGAGTCTGGCTCGGTGACTGAGCCCCAGGCGGTGCCACCTCTTGACTGAGGCGGTTGCACCTCTCTACCAGAGCTCGAAGACCGAGCTCAGGCGGTGCTACCTCTCTGTCAAGGAGGTTGCAACGCCCAGTCTAGCTCGAAGACTGAGCTCTGGGCGGTTGCACCTCTTGGCTGGGGTGGTTGCACCGCCCAATCTCGCTGGGAGACTTAGCCTGGGCGGTGCTACCTCCCTGCCTGGGCGGTTGCACCTCTTTCACTATTTCAGCTCACTTGGTTTGGCTCCAAACTTGGTCCAAACCAATCCGAACTTGGGCCTAATTGGCCCCTACTTGGGTTATAGGATTAACACCTAATCCTAACCCTAATTAACATGCTAACTATGAATTTAAAGACATTTTCTAAGCTATTACAAAGTCCGCAAGTCAAGACTTCTTCTGGCGAGCTTCCGGCAAACTTCCGGCGGTCTTCCGATGAACTCTCGGAAACCATTCTGTGGACTCCCGACAAGCTCCTAGACTTCACGATTTGATCTTAGCGAGTTTCAACGAGCTTCGTCGGCAAGCACCGATCTTTCTCGGCGAGCTCCGCGAACTTCCAACGAACCTTCCGGCGAGCTTCCGAAAAACCCTTCGGCAAGCTCCCAACTCATTCTCGGCTAGTTCCGGTAGCATTCCCGACGAACCTTCGGACTTTCGTCGAACTCTCGAACTCGCAACAAATCCTTCGCGCTTGACTCCGACACTTTGTTTCACTTTATGTCTTCATTGTTATCATAGTTAATCCTGCACAATAAAACAAAACTTCGATCGAGACAATTAATCCTAAGCAATTAACCAAGTTGTCCGACATGTCATTGGTCCCTCGACGCTTCGTCCGATTCTTCGACGCATCGTCCTCTTCTGCAGCCTATTGCCCAATCGGCCAGTTGACTCTGCAACTCCGATATCCTTGGCACAATACCCGCTCTTCTTGGCCCGATGCCCGAGTCCACGGCCCGAAGCCTTCTGTCGATATGTCGACCGATCCATCGGCCCGACGTCCAATCTTCTGACATGTTCCTTCGGCACAACATGATTTTCCTGCTTTAATTGTCTCATCCTGATCGAAGCATCCTGCGTCACTCAAAACGCAGATTAAATCATAAACATATATCAAGTAGTTTCATCATCAAAATATGAGATTCAACACATATGTCATCAATGAACCAAAAAGTTCTTCAAGTGAAAAATCATTAAGATCTTTTGCCTCTTATATTATAGTTACTTTCGGATCTCAACTCTTTGAAAGTGATCTTAATATCTTATTAACAAGTTCAAAATTCAAAAAATATTTACCAAGAGCTTTTAAGTTATTGACGACATCCGTAAAACAAGTGTACATGTCAACAATGGTTTCGCTTGGCTTCATTCGAAAAAGTTCAAAATCATATATCAAAAGATTTATCTGAAAGTCTTTTACTCTACTAGTGCCTTCGTATGTGATTTCAAGAGTGTGCCAAATATCGAAAGCCGTTTCGTAAGTAGAAATCCGATTAAACTTAGTTTTATCCAAAGCGTAAAATAGAGCATTCATAACTCTAGCATTTAAGGAAAATATTTTCTTCTCCAAATTATTCCATTCTTTCATTGAAGTAAAAGATTTTTGAAAACCACTTTCGATAATATTCCATAAATTCAATTCCAAGAAAAGCAAGAAAACTCTTATTCGAGTTTTCTAATATGTGTAGTCCCTCCCATTGAACATGAGAGGACGAATGAGAGAGTGACCCTCTTAAAAGCCGAAAAAAGTTATTTCTCTTTAGGTGTTAAATCAAATAAGAAAAACATGACTCTGATACCAACTGTTAGGAATGAGCCGGCACTAAGAGGGGGGGTGAATTAGTGGAGTGGTAAAAATTACGTTGATTTAAAAATCTCGTTACGATTAAACCCGTTTCAAAAGATATTAACTTGAAAGCATACAGAAGAGTATAGTGGATATAAAGCAAGTAAAGAAGGGTAGTTTATAGTAAATGAAAATTACAAGAAGTAAATACAAACCGAGTTATAGTGGTTCAGTTGTCGTGACCTACATTCACTCCACCGATTTCTCTTTCGTCGAGGCCATCGGCATCCACTAATGATCTTCCTTTAATAGGTGAAGATCAACCTCATTCTTATAACTCTATTATTCTTTTGTAAGCTCAGGAGAGAACCTTTACACCCCCTTTTTATAAAGCTTCCCTCACACTCTCTCTTAGAATGGTCTCTAAATTTTAGGAAGAGAGACTCTATAATTTACAAGGGTTTTCTACTCTAGAAACATAGAGTTTTTATTCACTTTTCTTTTTTCTCCATGCAAGAATAGCTAGGGTATTTATAGACCTCAAATGGCTTCAAAAATGGAACCAAAATTCAAATCCCAAAAATTTTAGGGTACGGGTGGTACCACTGCTTGTAGCCTGACATTGGGTGGTACCACCACCTAGACTGATGGTACCACTGCCTGATAGTCTTGGAGACTGACTCTAGGTGGTACCACCGCCTGACATATTCTCAAAAATTGTTTGGTCATTGTTTAGACCTTTCTCTTGGCCTAACACAGCCTAAACTTAGGCCCAACTGTCCCTTAATTGAGTTGACCCAATTCTATTCCTAATTATATGCTAACTATGAAATTTAAGGCATATAAAAAGCAAATTCGGCCTAGTTAGTCTAAGTTTCTTCCGATGAGCTTTCGGCAATCTTCCGACGAACTTCCGATGATCTCTCGGCAATGTTCCAACGAACTCCCGGCAAGCTCCTGGACTTCTCGGTCAATTCCGATAAAAATTTCGATAAACGTTCGGACTTCCGATTGAACTCTCAAACTCTCAACGATATCTCGTTCTTAACTTCGGGACTTTATTTGCTTTATGCCTTGATCGCTATTGTAGTTAATCTTGTATAATTAAAACCTACTTAGATCTTAGATAATTATTACAAAGCTTGAATCATATCGTCCGGCATGTCATTGGTCCATCGATGCTTCGTTTGATTCTTCGGTGCATCGTCTTCTCTTGCGGCCTATTGCTCAATTGGCCAATTGACATCTGTAACTCCGATTTCCTTAGTGCAATTTTTGCTCTTCTTGGCCCGATGCCCGAACCCATGGCCCGAAGCCTTTTGCCGATACGTCGACCGATCCTTCACCTCGATGTCCAATCTTCTGACATGTTTTTCTCCGGCCCAACATGATTCTTCCTACTTTAATTGTCTCTCCCTGATCGAAGCTTCCTGCGTCACTCAAAACATAGATTAAATCATAAATACTATCAATTGGTTTCATCATCAAAATCCGAGATTCAACACATGGAAGCTAGTAATTTGACAAGTGTTACTTCTCTTTAAAGTAAGTAAGCTAGCAAGATAGCAATGCATCATTTTAGAATATGCAAGCTAGCAAATTTTAAGTTTTGCAAGTTTGTAAATTTCGCTAGATGTGCAAGTTAGCATGTTTTACTTCTTGAGATAGGCAAGATAACACTTCTTGGTGATATTCAAAATAGCAAGTTCTACATCATGCAAGCTAGCAAATTTATATCATTTTAGAGTATGCAAGCTAGTAATTCCACATATGAAAGTTAGCAAAATTTTACATCATTTGAGATTTGCAAGATAGACTATTTTTGCATCTTCTTGAAATGTGTAACTTAGCAAACATTGCTTCTCTTGAGATTTGTAAGATAGCACTTCTTGCTTCTCTTTTGAGATGAGCAAGCTAGCAAGTTTGTCTCTTTTCGTAATGTGCACACTAGCAATCCTTTCTCCCCCTTTGTCATTGGTAAAAAGAAGGAATAACAATACAATAGTGTAATTCATTTCATTTTAGTACAATCTTCAAATCATGACAAGGATAAATAACAAAGATGAAAAATCAAGTCATGAATGTTAAAACAATTTTTCATCATGAATATTTCATCATTGCATGCATCATTATCATAAGTTGAAGTATTGCATGCATAATACCAAATCATCATTCATAATTACATCAATATTCCAATCATTATTTCAATCATAAAAAATGAGAGATTAAGTCTAAGATCATGATCCGAAAAATGTATAAGAAGAGTTTATGCATTTGGGAGCTCTAACATGTCTAAGTTTATCATTCAAGCTAGCAAATTTGGTTCTCTTCAGATGCTAGCTATTTTCTTTCCCCTTTTTGTCATAATAAATAAAAAAGAAGAAGGGTAGAACATAATGATGTAAATGTTCAAGTCATCACAAAAATACAAAGGTGTCGTATGAAAATCATGACATGAAAGATATTAATATCAAATCATGAATGCCATAAGATATGATTTATTTCAACAAATCTCTTTTTTTTTATAAATGGCAAAAAGAAACATAGGAGATCAAATTATATAACATCTTGATTCATGCATAAGAAATCTCAAGTTATAAATCTCAAAAAATCACGATAAAACTCATTCAAACTAAAATCATCAAAATTACTTTCAAGAGATTCAAAATGACATAAACAACTTTATCAATCTCTTAGTGAAAAATCGATAAGATAGAGAAAAAGATATTTTCAAGAAAAATGTTTTCCTCTTTTTAGTTATTTCAATTTATGTGATTTATTTCATAGAAGCATGTCTTTTTCATTTATGCTAAATAAAAACATGCATCAACGTTTAAAATCGAAAAACAAATCTTATCATCAAAATCATCATGACCAAAAATATAACACATTAAACATAAGGCTTCTTTCGACAATAGATTTGATTTATCATTTTAATTCCAATGATAATACATTTTCCTTTTTATGTGTTTCATTTTATGTGATTAATTTCATATAAATATGCTTAAGTTTTTCATATAAAAACCATTCATCTTGTTTAAAAATGAAAAAACAACTTTCATTACGACAAAGATCAATAAGCCATGAATCATAAAAATCATCATGCATAATTCAGAAATATAAACTTATTAAGTATGATATCATCAAACATGATTTCATAAAGCATTTTCAATCAAAATCGGAATTCATCAATTTAGATACACATTATTTCTTTTTAAAAACATACAAAGGATTAATCATTAGATTTAAATCTAACATTTTATTCCTTTATCATAAAACATTCAATTGTCATTATCATTTTTAAAATTACTAGCATGTGTTGAATCTCGTATTTTGATGATGAAACTACTTGATATATGTTTATGATTTAATCTGCGTTTTGAGTGACGCAGGATGCTTCGATCAGGATGAGACAATTAAAGCAGGAAAATCATGTTGTGCCGAAGGAACATGTCAGAAGATTGGACGTCGGGCCGGTGGATCGATCGACGTATCGACAGAAGGCTTCGGGCCGTGGACTCGGGCATCGGGCCAAGAAGAGCGGGTATTATGCCAAGGATATCGGAGTTGCGGAAGTCGACTGGCCGATTGGGCAATAGGCTGCAGAAGAGGACGATGCGCCGAAGAATCAGACGAAGCGTCGAGGGACCAATGACATGTCGGACAACTTGGTTAATTGCTTAGGATTAATTGTCTCGATCGAAGTTTTGTTTTGTTGTGCAGGATTAACTACGATGAAAGTTAGACAAGCAGCAGGAGTTACGCCGGAGTCAAGTTCATGATCACGTTGGGAGTTCGAGAGTTCGACGGAAGTTCGGACGGTCGTCGGAGGTTCAGCGAGAACAGATCCGAGAAGTCCAGAAGCTTGCCAAGCGAAGCTCGTCGGAACTCGCCAAGTGGATCGTCGCAAAGTCCAGGAGTATGCCGGATATCCGCAGAAGGATCACCGAGGGTTTATCGGATGATCGACGGAAGTTGGTCGGAAACTCGCCGGAAGAAGCGATTGACGCATCGGAGCAAAGCTGCAGAAGTTGTCTTAGAGTTAATCGTAGTTAGCATGATGATTAAGCATGAAAATGGGAGGTGATCCCATTAGCTTAATCTTGGGGCAATTGGGCCCCTGAAAAGATTCAAATTGGGCCGAATGGAGCGAACCATTCGGACCCTGATTGCACCAGGAGGTGCAACCGCCCCAGCCAGGAGGTGCAACCGCCAGGGCTGTGAGGTTGGGCGGTGCAACCGCCCCAGCCAGGAGGTGCAACCGCCAGGGCTGCGAGGCTGGGAGGTGCAACCGCCCCAGCCAAGAGGTGCAACCGCCCAGAGCTCAGTCTTCGAGCTAGACTGGGCGGTGCAACCTCCTCTGTTAAGAGGTAGCACCGCCAGAGCTCAAGTTTCGAGCTCTGCCAGGCGATGCAACCACCGAGCTCAGTCTTCGAGCTCTGGCAGAGAGGTGCATCAGCCTGAGCTCAGTCTCGAGCTCTGCCAGGTGATGCAACCACCAAGCTCAGTCTTCGAGCTCTAGCAGAGAGGTGCATCAGCCTGAGCTCAGTTTCGAGCTCTGCCAGGTGATGCAACCACCGAGCTCAGATTTCGAGCTCTGCCAGGTGATGCAACCACCGAGCTCAGTCTTCGAGCTCTACCAGGTGATGCAAGCATCGAGCTCAGTCTTCGAGCTCTGGCAGAGAGGAGCAATCGCCTGAGCTCAGTCTTCGAGCTCTGCCAGGCGGTGCCACCTCTCCAGTCAAAAGGTGCAACCGCCTGATCCCAGAATTCTGGGATTTGATCGATTTGATCGTTTTGAGCTCGAATTTTGAATTGGGTTGGGGCCTATAAATACCCCACCCATTCAGCACTGAAAAGCAAGAACTTACCCGAAATCTTGATCTTTTCAGTGGTTCTTAGAGCTCAAAACTGCTAGTTTTCCTCCTCCTTCTGTTCTTCAAGTTTGAGTTGTAAAGAGAGGAGAGAAAACATCTGAAAGGGTTGTCTCCTAAGCCCGTCAAAAGGAGTGAATCTGTAAGAGGGTAGTTGGCCTTCGCCTATTGAAGGAAGGCCCCTAGTTGACGTCGGCAACCTCGTCGGTGGAGGAAGCCAAAAGTGGAGTAGGTCAAGGCTGACCGAACCACTCTAAATTTCTGGTTTGCGTTTATTTTTGAGCACTCTATCATTACTGCAAACCTCCTTCATTACTACTGCTCTCTGCGCTTTCACGAACAAGTTCTAAGTGCTGTTCTTCCGAATCTGCATTCAGACGTAAATTCGTATTTTCATACATTACAGTTTACGTTTACGTTTGATTCTGCAGAACTATCTTCCGTGCTTTTACGAACGAGCTTCTTTGCAGTTTACACTTACATTTTGATCCTATTGATAACTGCAAACTGTCCTCTACGATTTTACGAACGAGTTTCAACATTTAGACGTAAAACTGCATTCAAACGTAAATCGGCTTTCCTCGCTCAATCATCAGATCTCAGTTCACGTTTACGTCTTGATTTCAACTGCATACTGCCTTCTGCGAGTATACAAACAAGTTTCAAAGTTTAGACGTAAATCTGCGTCTAGACGTAAATCTGCGTCTAGACGTAAAACTGCGTTTAGACGTAAATCTACGTTTAGACGTAAATCTGAGTTTAAGACGTAAATCTGAGTTTAGACGTAAATATGCGTTTAGACGTAAAACTGCGTTTAGACGTAAATCTGCGTTTAGACGTAAATCTGCGTTTAGACGTAAATCTGCGTTTAGACGTAAAACTACGTTTAGACGTAAATCTGAGTTTAGACGTAAACTGCGCTTAGACGTAAACTGCGCTTAGACGCAATCTGCGCTTAGACGCAAACTGCACTTAGATACAAACTGAGAATTTGCTTTTGCATCATAATAGTTTTTGAACGAACGCAGCTTTTGGTTTTTAATCGCTGTAAGATTTCCGCTGCACTAATTCACCCCCCCCCTCTTAGTGCTCTCGATCCTAACAATTGGTATCAGAGCGGGGTATTTCTCATTTCGGATTTACACCCGAGAGAAATGGCTCTTCAAGAAGGCTTTTCGGTCTTTCGTCCACCGTTCTTTAACGGATTGGACTATACTTATTGGAAAACTCGAATGAGAGTTTTCTTGATTTCTCTAAATCTGGATTTATGGAATATCGTTGAAAACAGCTTTCAACTTCCCTCTAAACCGACGAACGAATGGTCGGTTTTGGAGAAGAAGTATTTCTCTTTAAACGCAAAGGCTATGAATGCCTTATTTTGCGCTTTGGACAAAAATGAGTTCAATCGGATTTCTACGTACGAAACAGCTTTTGACATTTGGCGAACACTTGAAATCACGCACGAGGGAACTAGTAGTGTCAAAGACTCGAAAGTTAACTTTTTATTGCATGATTTCGAGCTTTTTCGAATGCAACCAAGCGAGACTATAGGCGACATGTACACCCGTTTCACGGATGTCGTCAATAGTTTAAGAGCTCTTGGAAAATGTTTTTCGGACTTTGAACTCGTAAACAAGATTTTGCGTTCTCTTTCTAAGAAGTGGGATTCAAAAGTAACTGCAATACAAGAAGCTAAAAACCTAAACAACTTACCACTTGAAGAACTAATTGGTTCATTGATGACATATGAAATGGTGTACAATGCACATGATGAACATGTTGAACTCTGGACAAATGAATGCCACTTGAGCGATGACTCAAGTGATGAGGACAATGATGAACAAAACAACCTTCCAAAGAACAGGAAGGATTTGGGACATAGAACATTTGAAGACCACTCGAGCATAAGCTCAAGTGATGGTGAACTTAAACTACAAATGAAACGAAAATTAAAAAGCAAAAAGAATCAAACTACTTGCTTTAAACGCAAGAAGAAGAACAAAAATTGGGATGAATCGAGCTCCTCCGAAGAAGAGAAAGTCAACAAAAGTAAGGCGGCAAACTACGCCTTAACAGCCTACAATGATGAGGTAATCGAAATCCCCCTAATTTACTTCGAAATTACATGATGCTTTTCATGATGCATTTTTCTTTTTCTTTAAATTTTCTTGAAAATTATATTTTTAATAATTTAACAATGAAAATGCAAAAATATGATCATGCTTGTAATCTTGAAAATGATAATGAAAATTGCATGTCTTATGTTAATGCAAGATAGAAATCTAATGATTTTACACCTAGTGAGATTAATCTTATTTATGTGCTTGAGAAGCAAGAATGTATATTTTGATGATTTTCATATTGCTTTTCAATGACGATACATGGCTTTTGTCTGGAAGGCTTGATATTTTTCATTGTCTTTGTTTATTAAATGTAATGTATGGTTTTGACATAAGAATAAAGATTTGAGCATGCTATTATAAAGTCAATCATAAATTAAAACTAAAGAAGTTTTAGGCATTTATAAGAATCATTCAAAATTATGTTCAATGAAACCTTGCTCAATGTTGCAATGAAAATATTAAAGTTATACTTGATGATTTCAGATTTGACAAATGCTACACTTTAAATATGAATCATTCTTCAATCAGATTAAATGCTTCAATCATTTTCTAACTCTAGAGTTCTCGATTTTGGTGAAATACAAGTGATAAATTCATTTATGATATCTTGTAAATCACTTGAATTATGAATGAATTTTTATTTTTTATGATGTGTTAAAAGAATCACTTAAAAAGAAAATGTTTTTCCCATTTTATCGAGATTAATGATTTCATGATATTATGTGAATCTCGAAACTGATTTTGATGAAATAGTAATAACGTTATTCATGTTATGAATCTTAAAAATGATAATATGCTTCATGTGATAATATGAATACATGAAACACTTATGATATTCTGTGTATTCATAAAATATTTATCTCATCATCCAATAACTCTTCTTGATATTCCTTATGAGATGAAATGAAATAATGCATGAAATACAAATGAGGAGTTAATGATCATGCATAATAGGATGTAATGAATTCTAGATACCATCGTTTGAATATCTATGATCATGTTGCCAAAATGATATATCATGAATGATTGAATATCATGTTTGATATGCTCATGATGATGATTGATTTTTCGGTATCATGCATAAAATTTTTTGAAATGTAATGTTAATGAATTTGTGCATTGAAACTATAATGATGCACAAATAAGAATGATTACTTACCTTTGTCATGATTTAGAAATTGATGTAAAGGGTTTTTCCCTTGTTGACAATGACAAAGGGGGAGATAGCTAGTTTGCACAAGTCAAGAAGATGCAAAAACTTGATTGCTAGCTTGCCTATTTTAAGAAGCAAAGATTGCTAACTTGCTTATTTCAAGAAGAAAAATTGTCTTCTTGAACATCACTATCTTGAATATCTCAAGAAGCAAAACTTGCAATTTGCACATTGCAATAGGAAGCAAGAATCATGAGCTTACACAAGAAATTTATCTTGCATTTGCTTTCGAAATTTTTGCTAGCTTATATATTGTGAAACTTGTATATCATAAAAATTGTTAGCTTGTTGGTCTAAAGAGAAGCAAAAAGTTGCTATCTCAAAAGAAGCAAATGTGCTATCTTGCCTATCTTAAGAGGCAAAAATGCTAACTTGCGCATCTAGCAAAGTGAGCAAAATTTTCAAGAAGCAAGAGTTGCCTTCTTGAACATCTCTAATTTGCTAGCTTGCATGATATAGAACTTGCTATCTTGAACATTACCAAAAGTGCTATCTTATATGTTATAAAACTTGAATATCTAAAACTTGATAGCATGAATGTTCTAAGCATTATATAACACTTGCTAAATCTTCTAGCTCCAAGATTGCATGATGATAAAACTTGATATTATGATTTTCATGCAAAGAGTTGAACCAATATCACACACAAACACTTGATTGTGATACTTCTCCTTTTTGTTGATGACAAAGGGGGAGAAGTATGTTGATGACATGACATGTGATGCATAAGTTTATGCATAAGTTCATGTTGACGTGTTGCAAGTATTCATGATGAATATTGCAATGACTTGAATTCAGTTTGAATTCAAGGTTCTATCAATATGGCATATTGATAGGGGGAGTTTGTTTAAACTCCGGGAGTTAAGTTTAACTCCGTCATCAAGTGGTTGTCATCATCAAAAAGGGGGAGATTGTTGAATCTCGTATTTTGATGATGAAACTACTTGATATATGTTTATGATTTAATCTGCGTTTTGAGTGACGCAGGATGCTTCGATCAGGATGAGACAATTAAAACAGGAAAATCATGTTGTGCCGAAGGAACATGTCAGAAGATTGGACGTCGGGCCGGTGGATCGGTCGACGTATCGACAGAAGGCTTCGGGCCGTGGACTCGGGCATCGGGCCAAGAAGAGCGGGTATTGTGCCAAGGATATCGGAGTTGCGGAAGTCGACTGGCCGATTGGGCAATAGGCTGTAGAAGAGGACGATGCGCCGAAGAATCAGACGAAGCGTCGAGGGACCAATGACATGTCGGACAACTTGGTTAATTGCTTAGGATTAATTGTCTCGATCGAAGTTTTGTTTTGTTGTGCAGGATTAACTACGATGAAAGTTAGACAAGCAGCAGGAGTTGCGCCGGAGTCAAGTTTATGATCACGTTGGGAGTTCGAGAGTTCGACGGAAGTTCGGACGGTCGTCGGAGGTTCAGCGAGAACAGATCCGAGAAGTCCAGAAGCTTGCCAAGCGAAGCTCGTCGGAACTCGCCAAGTGGATCGTCGCAAAGTCCAGGAGTATGCCGGATATCCGCAGAAGGATCACCGAGGGTTTATCGAATGATCGACGGAAGTTGGCCGGAAACTCGCCGGAAGAAGCGATTGACGCATCGGAGCAAAGCTGCAGAAGTTGTCTTAGAGTTAATCGTAGTTAGCATGATGATTAAGCATGAAAATGGGAGGTGATCCCATTAGCTTAATCTTGGGGCAATTGGGCCCCTGAAAAGATTCAAATTGGGCCGAATGGAGCGAACCATTCGGACCCTGATTGCACCAGGAGGTGCAACCGCCCCAGCCAGGAGGTGCAACCGCCAGGGCTGTGAGG
Source organism: Musa acuminata AAA Group (assembly GCF_036884655.1). Classification (NCBI taxonomy): domain Eukaryota; kingdom Viridiplantae; phylum Streptophyta; class Magnoliopsida; order Zingiberales; family Musaceae; genus Musa; species Musa acuminata. The sequence goes on along the minus strand of NC_088352.1, from coordinate 30,978,785 downwards.
TTGGGCGGTGCAACCGCCCCAGCCAGGAGGTGCAACCGCCAGGGCTGCGAGGCTGGGAGGTGCAACCGCCCCAGCCAAGTGGTGCAACCGCCCAGAGCTCAGTCTTCGAGCTAGACTGGGCGGTGCAACCTCCTCTGTCAAGAGGTAGCACCGCCAGAGCTCAAGTTTCGAGCTCTGCCAGGCGATGCAACCACCGAGCTCAGTCTTCGAGCTCTGGCAGAGAGGTGCATCAGCCTGAGCTCAGTCTCGAGCTCTGCCAGGTGATGCAACCACCAAGCTCAGTCTTCGAGCTCTGGCAGAGAGGTGCATCAGCCTGAGCTCAGTTTCGAGCTCTGCCAGGTGATACAACCACCGAGCTCAGATTTCGAGCTCTGCCAAGTGATGCAACCACCGAGCTCAGTCTTCGAGCTCTGCCAGGTGATGCAACCATCGAGCTCAGTCTTCGAGCTCTGGCAGAGAGGAGCAATCGCCTGAGCTCAGTCTTCGAGCTCTGCCAGGCGGTGCCACCTCTCCAGTCAAGAGGTGCAACCGCCTGATCCCAGAATTCTGGGATTTGATCGATTTGATCGTTTTGAGCTCGAATTTTGAATTGGGTTGGGGCCTATAAATACCCCACCCATTCAGCACTGAAAAGCAAGAACTTACCCGAAATCTTGATCTTTTCAGTGGTTCTTAGAGCTCAAAACTGCTAGTTTTCCTCCTCCTTCTGTTCTTCAAGTTTGAGTTGTAAAGAGAGGAGAGAAAACATCTGAAAGGGTTGTCTCCTAAGCCCGTCAAAAGGAGTGAATCTGTAAGAGGGTAGTTGGCCTTCGCCTATTGAAGGAAGGCCCCTAGTTGACGTCGGCAACCTCGTCGGTGGAGGAAGCCAAAAGTGGAGTAGGTCAAGGCTGACCGAACCACTCTAAATTTCTGGTTTGCGTTTATTTTTTAGCACTCTATCATTACTGCAAACCTCCTTCATTACTACTGCTCTCTGCGCTTTCACGAACAAGTTCTAAGTGCTGTTCTTCCGAATCTGCATTCAGACGTAAATTCGTATTTTCATACATTACAGTTTACGTTTACGTTTGATTCTGCAGAACTGTCTTCCGTGCTTTTACGAACGAGCTTCTTTGCAGTTTACACTTACATTTTGATCCTATTGATAACTGCAAACTGTCCTCTACGATTTTACGAACGAGTTTCAACATTTAGACGTAAAACTGCATTCAAACGTAAATCGGCTTTCCTCGCTCAATCATCAGATCTCAGTTCACGTTTACGTCTTGATTTCAACTGCATACTGCCTTCTGCGAGTATACAAACAAGTTTCAAAGTTTAGACGTAAATCTGCGTCTAGACGTAAAACTGCGTTTAGACGTAAATCTGCGTTTAGACGTAAATCTGAGTTTAAGACGTAAATCTGAGTTTAGATGTAAATATGCGTTTAGACGTAAAACTGCGTTTAGACGTAAATCTGCGTTTAGACGTAAAACTGCGTTTAGACGTAAATCTGAGTTTAGACGTAAACTGCGCTTAGACGCAAAACTGCGCTTAGACGCAATCTGCGCTTAGACGCAAACTGCACTTAGATACAAACTGAGAATTTGCTTTTGCATCATAATAGTTTTTGAACGAACGCAGCTTTTGGTTTTTAATCGTTGTAAGATTTTCGCTGCACTAATTCACCCCCCCCCCTCTTAGTGCTCTCGATCCTAACAGCATGATCCTAATTTTTTAATATTTTCATTACAACATTAAACATGTAATTTTCAAGAAAAAATTATATATAACTGAATTAAAAATAACTTATGAAAAGCATCATGTAATTTTGAAATAAATTAAGGTGATTTTGGTTACCTCGTCATCCAAAGCCATTAAGGCGTAGTATGCCAACTTGCCTTTGTTGGTTTGTTCTTCATCTTCGGATGAACTTGATCCGTCCTAAGCCACTTTGAGTATTTTCTTTCTTTTGGCAACTTCTTCTTTTTAAATTTATTTTTATTTTTTAATTCTTGTTTTAAGAATTTCTTAAGCTTTAATGATAAGAGTTCAAAGTCATCATCACTTGAGCTTTCGCTCGAGTAGTCTTCATTTGTTCTAAGTGTCAAATCCTTCATATTCTTTGGAAGGTGGTTCTCATGTTCGTCAAATGCATCATGAGTCATTTCATAGGTTATCAAGGACCCGATAAGTTCTTCAAGTGGAAATTTATTTAAATCCTTTGTCTCTTGTATTGCTGTTACTTTGGATTCCCAATTTTTCGAAAGAGATCTTAAGATCTTGTTAACAAGTTCAAAATTAGAAAAGCATTTGCCAAGAGCTTTTAAACTATTGACGATATCCGTAAAATGAGTGTACATGTCAACAACAGTTTCGCTTGGCTTCATTCAAAAAAGTTCAAAATCATGCATTAAAAATTGACTTTAGACTCCCTAATCTATTCATGCCTTCGTGTATGATTTCGAAAGTATACCAAATATCAAAAGTCATTTCACAAGTAGAAACCCGATTAAATTCATTATTATCTAAGGTGTAAAATAGAGCATTTAAAGAAAAAGTCTTATTCTCTAACTCATTCCAATCATTCATCGGAAGAGAAGACTTTTGAAATACGTTTTTAATAACATTCCATAAATTTAAATTCAAGAAAAGCAAGAAAACTCTCACTCAAGTTTTTCAATATGTATAGTCCGTCCCATTGAATATGGGAGGACAAATGAGAGAGTGTCCCATATGGGAGGACAAATGAGAGAGTGTCCCTCTTGAAAGCCGAAAAGAGTTATTTCTCTTAGGTGTTAAACTAAATGAGAAAAGACATGGCTCTGATACCAACTATTAGGATCAAGAGCAGCACTAAGAGGGGGGGGTGAATTAGTGCAGCGATAAAATCATGATTTTTAAAATCCTTCGTATAATAAAAACTGATTTCAAAAAGATACTAAACTTCAAAGCGTTTGTAAGAGTGTAATGAGAAGGTAAAGCAAGTAAGGCAGTTTGCAAGGAAGATAAATAGCAAAACAGAAATGCAAACCATTGTATAGTGGTTTGGTCATCGTGACCTATATCCATTCCACCGATTCCTCTTTCGTCGAGGCCACTGGCATCCACTAACAATCTTCTTTCAATCAGACGAAGATCAACTACCCTTTTACACCTTCTCCTTTTCACAGGTTTAGGAGACAACCTTTACACCCCTCTTTTACAAGGTTTCCCTCACACACCTCCATTAGAACTCTCTCTAAGCTTTAGGAGGAGGGAACTCAACTTTCTAAAAAGGTTTACAATTTTAGCATCATAGAGTTTTGCTCAATTTTCATACTATTCCATGTAGGAATAGTTGGGGTATTTATAGACCCCAAATGACTTCAAAACTTGAAAATTCAAATCTCTAAAATTTCGAGGTACGGGCGATACCACCACCTGCACTAGGTAGTACCACTGCCTGTAGCCTAACACTAGGCAGTACCACCACCTAGAAGACTGTGTCTGGGTGGTACCACCGCCCAGACTAGCGGTACCACCACCTGACATAGTCTCGGAGACTGTGCCATGAATGTGCCACTTGTTAGGTCATTATTTGGGCCTTTCACTTGGCCCAACACAACCTAAGCTTGGGCTCAACTGACCTCTAATTGGGTTGGTCTAATTCCTTCCTAATTATATACTAACTACGAATTTTAAGGCATATAATAAGCTAATTCGGTCCTGTTAGTCTAGGTTGCTTCCGGTGAGCTTCCGACGATCTTCCGACGAACTTCCGACGATCTCTTGGCAATGTTCCAACGGATTCCCAGCAAGCTCTTAGACTTCATGATGATCTTTTTAGCGAGTTTCGATGAGCTTCTTTGGCAAGCTCCTGGACTTCTCAATCAATTCCAACAGAACTTCTAACGAACGTCCAGACTTCCGACGAACTCTTAAACTCCCAACGAAATCTCATTCTTAACTCCAGGACTTCAATTTGCTTTATGCCTTGATCGCTATCGTAGTTAATCCTACATAATTAAAACCTACTTTGATCTTAGACAATTGTTATAAAACTTGAATCATGTTATCCGGCATGTCATTGGTTCATCGACGCTTCGTCCGATTCTTTAGCGCATCGTCCTCTCTTGCGGCCTATTGCCTAATCGACCAATTGACCTCCGTAACTCTGATTTTCTTGGTGCAATTTTTGCTTTTCTTGGCCTAATGCCCGAACCTATGGCCCGAAGCATTCTGCCGATACGTCGATTGATCCTTCGGCTTGACATCCAATCTTTTAACATGTTCTATTCCCCTCTAACATGATTCTTCATACTTTAATTGTCTCTCCCTAATCGATGTATCATGCGTCACTCAAAACGTAAATCAAATCATAAACACTTTCAATTGGTTTCATCATCAAAATCCGAGATTTAACATAAAACACCTTCGTAGTTTGCTTTGTTCTTTTTTTTTTTTCCATCAGGAACTTAAAGTACAGCTTAAAGTAATTAACTTGCATAAAGACAAACTAACTTCGTCCCTTTTTAATTCATCATAAACCTCATCTTTCACAGTAAACTAATACTAATTAAGAATTAATATCATTAAAATCCTTGTTAACTTAGAAAGCTAAAATTAATTAATTAATAATCCTATTTGATAATCTAATTAGTAGGAAAGCTTAATAATTCGAAATCATACCTAAATTAGTTTTTGATCTCCAATACGAATTCTCTAACAGAAAAAACGAAGCCTTTGTTGGTTAAAGAAATTGTTATTTTGTAATTTAGTCCTTCTCAAAAATTATATTTTTAACTAGGCTCTTAAAGAAAATATAATTATTCTATGAATGATCGATATTGATGAGAATCTAATAATATTAACACTGATAAGGGGAAGAAGAAATAAAAGAAAGAAAGAAGAAGAAATAAAAGATAAAGAAAGGTGAGACAATGGATGCATGCTAGAGAGGACGATAATATATATATATATATATATATATATATATATATATATATATATATATATATATATATATATATATATATATATATATATATATATATATATATATAGTTGGATTAGATCGTCATTAGTTTATTGGTATTAAATTAGGGAAAACCATGATTATTTAGTATAAATTGGTAGTATTAAATGCTCAAAGATGTTGATGTTGTTAATATTAACCGATAAGTTTAAGTTGTACAAGTCATCATGGTTACCATTATTACTTGTTTCTAGTCGTTTTGTTTTTTTAATAATCTAAAATTTTAAAAATTATATAAATTGAAATTAATATTTGTTCAAAACTAAAAAACATATTAAAATAATCTAGACGTAAAGAAAAAAAGCTTATGTTGATTTCAAATGAATTCAAAATGCACCGATACTACAAATTCCCAAAATTAATCGAAATATCCTAATTGTAAATATGATGAACCTTTGTAATCAAATTAGGACACAAATGTGCTGCCTGCTTAGTTAATTTTCAAACCATTTGTTAATTATAATTACATGAATACATGGCTCATATGTAAATTCATAAATATATTTAAAATTGAAAGCGAGACAAAAAAAAAAGTGCAATCTCCTCCACAAAGTTGTATGGTCAAGTAGTTCTTCCTTCACACGAAACCCTCGCCATTAACATACATCAAAATAAACTCATATTAAACATTTTAACTATGATAATAATAATTAATTTGTTTGAAATATATAATTAAAAGTAGAATATCTTTGATATTCTAATTAGACTTTAAAGATATAAATGTTAATTATAATTCAAAGGTAATATCTTATGTAATTTATAGAGATTACACATAAAATAATTACTAAGGTGTTTGTAATCGTCTAAGAAAAAATATTTACTAGCAGTCGCATAAAATTTCTAAGGCCTTTGAAGACTTTTACTCTTCATTTTAGAACGACCCTGTTGATAGAAGTGTTGCTACTTACTTATGGTCGTCTTTGCTTGGTATCTCGAATCAAGTAAGTGCCTCTTTTCTTGCCCCTTTCTCTATGTTAGAAGTATGAGAGGTCATTTAATACTTAGGGTATGGGAAAAGTCGAGGGTTAAATAAATTTACGAAAATATTTTATAAAGGATGTTGGGCTGCCATTGTTGATATCCTTATGCTAGACCTTGATCATTTCCACTCAACTACCTTCTTGACTCTCTTCTCGTCATCTACCCATTCAGTTTTTATCCTTAAATGTCTAAATCTTTTCGGTATTAATGATTTTTACCTTTTCTTTATAACATCAATTATAAAATTTTGACAAAGTTGATTGCTAATAAAATGAAACAACTGCTTCCTAATTTATCTCCAAGGAGCAATCCATCATTCTTTCCTTTCCGATCGAAGCATTTGAAATAATATCCTGATTGCTCAAAATATTAATCATTCAACGCATAAGTCTAAAGAAAAGAACCCCTTCCTTATCATTAAGATAGATATGGAGAAAGCTGATGATAGATTGTCTGGAACTACTCTGATTAATACTTTAAAAACTTTCAATTTCTTAGATAAGTTTATTTTGTGGATCTACACATGCATCTCTTCTCCTCAGTTTTCTTGTGTTATCAATAGTGAGCCTTCCCCTCTATTTAAAGGATAAAAAAGAGATATCTGTCAAGGAGAACTCCTTTCTCGTTACCATTATAGTACCTATTAAATCAAGTTTTAGAAAATAATATACTTTTCATTTTAAATAAAATCTTAGTGTTTTCCATCGATGATATTCTATTATGTTTCTAGGCTAACAAAAATACTAGTGATATTATCATGGAGATTTTTGATACTTATGAAAGGATGACCAATCAAAAAATTAATCAAGCAGAAGCTTGATAGTTGGCACACCTTTTATCCTTATCAGTTTCTTGGACTCCTATTTCTATTCTTAACTATATTACATAAATGAATTTGGGGTGTTCATGTACTCAGTTGAGATAAGTTTATGACTCATGATATCTATTTTTTTAAACTTATCTTTTAGATTAAGAGGATTGTGATAGAATAAAGTGTAAAAATAAAAGTATACTGTAATTAGTTTAATATCGTGTCTATTTATACATGTAGAAAGAGAGAATTTTCCTTATCTGAGCAGCGAGAGATTTACTTATGCAGTTGGGAAAATCTCATCTGTTATCATGCCTTTGCAAGATTGAGCTCCTATCAAGGATGTTGTTCTTGGACCGATGCAACGAAAATAGTTTACGAGCAAGAGACTTCATGAGTGAATATACTAGTTGATCAACCATATGTATGTAAGAGACATGTAGTTAATGTTTGACAACTTGATCTCGCACGAAGTGAAAGTCGATGGCAATGTGTTTCATACGTGAGTGAGATACTGGATTGACATATAAGTAGGTAGCTCCAACACTATCATAATATATTGTAGGAGTAAGGGTAGAGTTGACGTTAAGTTCCCTAAGGAGATTTGTGATCTAATTGAGTTCAACAGCAGCGGTAGCAATTGCATGATATTCAACTTCAGTTGTAGACTATGTGATTGTCTTTTGCTTCTTAGAAATCTAACTGATTGGATTAGCTCCAAGGAAAACAATATACTCGAACGTGGATATTCTATCATCAAAGTTTCCCGTCCAATCAACATCAACAAATGCATGTAGATGAAATGGGGTGTGTTTGTGAAAAAAGAGGCTATGATTGAGGGTCCCTTTAAGATACCATAAAATTCATTTGACTGCAGACTAATACATTATAGAAGGTTGGTGCATATATTGGGATAATTTATTAGGATAATTAAATATACCTGGACGTGAATGTTCTATCATCAAAGTTCCCTGCTCAATAAGCATCAACAAAGGCATGAAGATGAAGATGGGTGTGTTTGTGGAGAAAGAAGCCATGATTGAGGGTCCCTTCAAGATATCGTAAAATTCGTTTGACTACGAACTAATGCGTAGTAGAAAGCTAGTGCATGTATTGGGAAAATTTATTTATTGCAAATGAGATATCTGGACGGGTGAGAGCCAAATACTTATCGGTATTGAGTAGAGTCCATAGTAGGACTTCCATCATATAATTTAAGTGATTCGCTGGTAGAGAGGAGAGTTATAACCTCTTTAGCATCCTGTATATTTGTTTTTGATAATAAGTCTTGAATATACTTTCTTTGTGATAGGAGGAGACCTGAAGATGTAAATGTTGCTTCCACTCCCAAAAAGTAACTCAATGGTCCTAGATCTTTGACGGATAATCGATCAGCCAATTGTTTTAGAAATACTAAATCTCTAAGGGATCATTGCCTGTGACAATAATATCGTCCACATACACAAGAAGATATATTGTGTTTCCATTTTATTGTCATAGGAATAACGAGGTATCAAACTTGGAGTTGATGAATCCAATTGATGTCAGAAACGAGCCAAGTTCGGTATACCAAGCTCTTGGAGCTTGACAAAGTCCATAAATGACTTTTTGTAGTTTGCAGACATGTCTCAGATACTGATGAAGAACGAAGCCAAGGGGTTGCTGCATAAAGACATCTTTAGTTAAAGTTCCATATAGAAAGTCATTGTTAACGTCCAATTATTATAAGTGCTAGCCTTTTGAAATGGCTAAACTTAGATAAGCTGAATTATTGTGGGTTTAACAACGGGACTGAAAGTCTCTATAAAGTCAACTCTAGGTCGTTGATGAAATCATTTGTCTATTAGACATGCTTTATATCTTGTAATGGATCCGTTTGGGTTTTGCTTAATTCGAAAGACTCATTTACACTCGATAATGTTTTGTATATGATGAATAAGTATAAGGGTCTATATAGAGTTATGGATGAGGGCATCATATTCTTCACACTTGACTTTATGCTAGTGTGGAGATTTTTTGACTTAAATAATTGTGATAGGTTCACTGGTCTCAGGAGAGGATTTTGTGATAGTACGTAGGTTGAGAACTTGACGTTGTTTATAGATACCACTTTTGAAGCATGTTGTCATTGGATTTCTAGGGGCTGTAGGTTGTGTTATTGGTATGGGTGGTGGAGAGGCATTGACACGGGTCAGGGTAGGCTGAGGTACATCTGTGTCACTAGGTCTAGAGGAAGGTAAAGAAGATGGATGTGTTTCCAAGGACATTACTTCAGTAGTAAGGGAAGCTTGTGAAGAAGGGAGAGGAGAAGTAGTGGAGGGAGTAAGGAGCTATTGAACCAAGAGAATAAGAGAGTGTGAATCCTTAGGAAAATGACTGGATGGTGTTGTGAGAGGCTCGTTTGAGGGGATCAACGGTATACTCTAGTGATGTATATTTGTTGGAGTAGCTTGCATGGCAGGAGACTCATGGTTTTAAAACAAAAAGGTAGATTCCACAAAAATAACATGATGTGATATAAAGACTTTTTGAGTTTTGGGTTTGTAGCATCGAAAAACATTATGTTCAAGAGAGTATCCTATGAAAATGCAAAGCTTAGATCTTGGTATTATCTTGTGTGAGGCATAGAGATGTAGCGATGGATAACATAAACAATCAAATACTTTAAATTTTTGAAGTTATTGAGATTTATGAAATAGTTTTTTAAATGGTGACTAGTATTGGAGGACTGTAGTGAGCATATAATTAATAAAGTAGACGATAGTTTGAAAGGCTATAAACCAAAAGGTTACTAGCATGGAGGCTTAATGTTAAAGTGTGAGGTCAGTTTCAACTATATGTTGATGTTTACGTTCAGTAGAGCCAACTAGTTGAGTATATGGGGGTGACTTAAATGTGTTGTATATCACAAGCTGAGAAGCAAGATGTGAGGGCTTGATATTCACCTCCGCCATCAGAGTAAACTATTTTAATTGTAGATTGAAAGAAGTTCTCGACCAACTTTTTAAAGTTGGTGAAGATTGTTGAAACTTCATATTTATGATGGAGAGAGTATATCCATGTGTATTTGGTGAAATAGTCTACGAAAATGATATAAAATTTGAACTTGTCAAAAGAAGAGATTGAGGTAGGGCCCCAAACACCATTATAAATAATTTCAAATGGTTTAGAACAGGAAATGAAGGATATTCCAAAAGGGAGTATATGACTTTTATTAATGAGATAAGTATTACAATGAGTTATAATACTATTGTTTTTAAAAGTAGGAAGAGAATAATGAGAAAGTAATTTATGTTGGACAAAAGATGAGAGATGACTAAGACGACAATGCCACACATCAATTGAAGCTGCAACTAAAGAGTAGACAGTGGGTTGGGATATTTGTGGAACCGATGGCTATTCATAAACATTATCCTTACTTTGACCTTAGTCCAAGGATGCCCCCATGCTCAAATCCTTGACAAGAAAAGAGTTAGGAAAGAATTCAATTGAGATATTATTTTATTTGGAGAATTGAGAAATGAAAATATTTCGTTTAATACGAGGTGCACATAGAACATCATAAGTGTAAAAGTTATGGAAAGTGAATTAAGTATTATGGAACTAGTATGAGTAATAAGGATTCCTTTACACCGATGATGATGTTGTCATTTCCACTATAGTTGTTGTGAATGGACAAGTTTTGTAGATCAGAGGTGATGTGGTGAGATGCGCTAGAGTCCACAATCTAATTATAATGACTAGTATTCGGAATAATCATGAGATTTTCTCGTGGCCAATATGATTGAGCAGAAAGTTTGGGTCGAGATCGATAAATCTTTATAGAGTGGCCGATTTTATCACACAGTTGGCAAACAACTCTTTGTTGGTTTGTGTGGTCAAGTCGTCAGGACTGATGATGATTAAAGTAGCTACCTTGATAGTTATGATTGAAATGTTGATGATGTGGAGAGGGGATGATTTGTTTGGAGCTCATAAGTTCAAGAGGCATCTTGGTCAAACCTTTGTTGATAGTCTTGTTATATTGGTTACTCCTCCTCTTGAATTTTTGACCGACTTGAGCTGTGATGGATGGTCCTAGTAATTTATCCTCACGCTTGAGATATATCTCAAAGTCAATCAACTTATCATAGAGTTCTTCAAATGACATCGGTAAGTCACTTGCTCGTATTATTTTTTATTAGTTTCTTGTACTTATCCCCTAGACCGTTAAAAGTATGGACAATGACTTCTTCATCACTGAGGGAATGACGTATCAAGGTTAAGTTATCGATGATAATTTTTATATTTTGTAGATAATTGACAATAGTATTTTTCTCTTATTTTGTTTTCATGATACTGATAAGAGATTAAGTATGTGAGTAGATGAATGATTTACCAAGGTGGTTTGTAACTTGCACCAAGAGGTTGACGAGGAAGGTTAGGGTGTCACTGGAAGTAGCTATTGCCTATCTTCTCACGCTGATGATGGTGTATTTGATGTCTAGGGCGAAGAGTTTTTGGATGAGCTGCTCTACCTTTTTTATGATGCTATTGTTGAAGCTGCCGTAGAGGCGGCGATCGCTTGGAAGTCGTTTGGGCGAGCATATTTGTTTAGCTGAATGTGCAACCTCTTTGTCAAGCAGTCAGGAAGAGGAAAAACGAGTTGATCGCTGAAGTGATGGAAGAGTTTACCGGCATATCCGCCTTACTACCTGCTTCGACCGCGAGTTCTCTAACACCTTTGAAGCAAGCCTCGTCCCCCTTGGTAGGATAAGGATGAATTTGTCACAATTATTTCTACTCAATTTTCGATGCTCGCATAAGTATAATAGATGAGGCGTTCTGGGTATGGCTAAGTTTCACTTCACAGATTTCTCATCGAGTAGCAGTAGAGTTAGTGAAGGTTTTGGAAACCACGCTGCTAGTACTGGGCCTAGCAATGATGTGGTCTGAAGACTACTCTGGAGAGAGCTGCAGTGGTGCGATGCTGTTTGCAGTGCTGGAGAGAGCTGCAGTACTGTTTGCAGAGCTAGAGAGAGCTGTAGTAGTGTAGCGTTGTTTGTAGTGTGGTAGAGAAGCTACAACACTGCGACGCTGTTTGCAGTGCGGTAGAGAGGCTGTAGGACTACGACGCTGTTTGCAATGCGATAGAGAAGCTGCAGCACTATTGGAGAGAAGGTGCAATGGATTGAAGCCACCAGAGAAGGTGCATGTATGCTAGAGAGCGACTTTTCGTCGATGAAGAAGAAGGGCAAACTCTTGTGCGGATCAGACGATGATGAGAAGAGAGCATCATCCACAGCACTCGCACTTGGACTCTCATAGGGAGTGGTTGCATCACTGCTCAGGTTTTGCATGAGCGGTGGTAAATTGCGAGTGGTGGCAGAGTGCAGTCCTGGCAGCAAAGAACGCAACGATGAGATAAGTGTTGCTCTTAAGGTAAAGGCTCTGATACTATGAGAGAATGAATTGTAAAAGCAAAAGCACACTACAATTAGTTTGATATAGTATCTATTTATACATGGAAAAATCTCATTTGCTATCAGGTTGATCATTATTTGTCTAGGTCAAATACCTCGCTACCCACCCTTAAATATTTCACAGGTCACTGATGTTTCTTGGGCTTGGCATCTCTCTTTCTGCTAAGGATCATCTTAAGACGGGTTTTTGCCAGCTAATTGGGGATGCTAGAGTTGTTAATTTTTTTGATTTTTGAATTCCTAATTCTCCTCGAACCTACTTTTGCTTACTTTGACTTGATAAATTTGGATGCTCTTGTTAGTTCCTTGATTTTCAATGGGAATGGGTATTGGAATTTGGATGGATTGAATACTTTATTTTGCAATGATATTATCTCTTTGGTTTCTATGATGAATTTGATAATCCTCCGTTTGGATTTGGAAACTTGACCCGAAAGGAAAATCGATCACGGGTTTTGCATATAAGTTTCTCATTTCTCAATTTCTACTCTCGGTTTTTTATGATCTGTCGATTAAATAAGATTTATCATGGACAGTGAAAGTTTCACATCGAGTTTTATATTTCTATTGCAAAATTATTTCATGCGAGAATTCCTACACCTGTTATGCTGATCAGGTTTGGTTTTATCGGCCCTTCGATTTGCTGCTTATGTCGAAATAGTGAAGATTCTCATTAACATCTGTTTTTCCAAATGCACATTTATGCTGCAAGCTAGATAATTGTTGGAAAACAAGTTATGTATTAAAATTTAATTTTTAAATAAGTGAAATATTGAAAAATGGCTCAAGGAAAGGGATGATCGTGCTTTTCTGAACATTGAGAACTCTTACTGCATATATCTTTTGGATGATATGAAAAGTCTGGAATAATAAAATATTTAATGGTAACAAGATTACCCTTATGATGGAGATTTGGGTTTTCTCTTAAGAACTCATATTGAGCTGTTTGCAACCAAAGATGGGCTCGGCCAGATCAGAATGAAAGGCCTTCTAACAGTACGGTGGAGATGGATATGAAAACAACTATCAAGATTCTAGACAAGCAAATCTCTCCTCTTTGGCAAGCTGCCACTCTTATTAAGGATATTATTTATGTTTTGATTAATTTCAATTAGATTAGGATCTCCCATGTAGATAGAGAGGATAATAATTATGTAAATTATTTGGTAAGTTATGCCAGAACCAATATATCATCTTTCGTATGGCATGATGACTGTCACTCTTTTTTTAAAAGATTTTTTATGTACTTATATCATTAGCATAGGTTGTAATCGTTTCTTGAGTTAATAGAATTAGTTTTTTTTTTAAACACAGAAAATATTTAATTAATTTTGCCATTGAGTAACCGGCAATCCGACATCACGGATGTAAATGTAAATGAACCGAGAGAGACAATTCCACAAACACAAACGCGACAACGCATCCTTGAGCCGACCTTCCCACTCGCTCGTTCGCTCGCTGCGTCCGCTCTCTTCCTTCCCCAATCCTCAACAAACCCTTTCGTCGCTACTCCCATCGGCTGCCGGAGAAGGGAAGAAGAGGTCGCGTGTGTGGAAGGAGGAAGGCTTCAACGGGACACAAGAAGAAGTAGAAGAAAGAGGAAGAGAAAGAGAGGGGAGAGGGCATGATGGCGTCGTCGGGTGCCGAGGTGGTGGCGGCGGGAGATGGGCCGGTGCTGAGCCTGATGAGCAAGCGCCTCCGAGCCCTGCGGAAGAAATACAACCGCATCCTCCAGATGGAGGAGAGCCTCGCCCAGGGCAAGCCCCTCAACAAGGAGCAGGAGGAGGTACTCCGCTCCAAGCCTGCCATCGCCGTCCTCATCGACGAGTATGAGAAGCTCCGCCAGCCCCTCGCCGTCGCCCTTCAGGAGGAGCTTGCCCTCACCGCCGCCTCCCCTCCTCCTTCCTTTCCTCCCCCCGCCGTCCAAGAAGAAACCCATGTCCCCGCTGCTGCCTCGGCCGTCAAGGAGGAGCCCGATCTGGCTGTTAGGGACATCTTGACGTTGCTATATTTCGGGTGCCTATTTGATGTCAAGCCGCAGAGCGAGTTCGCGGCCACGATGTTGACGAGGACCCACGAGCGTGGCTGCTGCTTGACCTACGACTACGTGACGGACGACGCCATTGAGCTGCTGGGGGAAAGGGACCTCGACGCGATCTCGGCGCTCGGCTCGCTTGTCACCTCCCGGCCGGTCTATTCGGGGGTCTCGCACAAGAACGCGCTTGAGGCCTGCCTCCAGCATGCGAAGCATTGGTTGTCAAGTGCTGATCAGCCTCTCCTTACGGGGACCTCTATCACTTGTTAGTGCTTATTTCTTAACGGATGCTGCGCTCTGCTTGTGGTTTTGACTTTTATGTGTATATTGCAGATGCTGAGTTGAGGGAGAAGCTGAACAAGATTTTGGCTTCGGATTATTTCACCACTACACCGGAGATGAAGGCTCCTGGGGATGTGGCTGCGGCAGTGGGAAAGTATGGTGTTGCTTGTCAAGTTCCGATCAGTGAATCTATGGTGGCGCCATCACCAGTGGTTCAAACAGAAGGCGCCCCCACTCCAGCTCCAGTCAGTTGTCAACAAAAGGTCAAACATTCTGCTGCCTGATATGGGAGTAATTTTTCTTTAGCTACTCGCATTGTTTCCTGTGATCCTCTTGTCGTTTATACATATCTTTAGCTCTTTAATTTTCTGGTTCATATGACAGTCGTTTGGATATAAAGTTGCTACTGATTTACCTTCATTGTAGACATTATCATATGCCAACCCAACAGAAAAATGATCTGTTGTAAATTCACAAACATGCCAACTTGGTTTGTTTGAAATTATGGTTACTTCAGAGTTTGTATAAAGCTAGTGATTAGGAAAAGAAAAGAAATAAATCCTCAGGTTCGTTTCTACTTAAATTTTGAAACCAAATATCATTATACCAACTCTATTTACCAGTCTGACCAAGGATTAGTACCTGGATCATGTGGTCTGATATTTAGTGGTATTACTTTTTCATTAATTTTTGGGGTGGTATCTGATGGTATAGGTCAGTATACCATCTTGTCACGGACAAACTTCTAAACAGGATGTTTGATGTAATGCTTATGTATGTCCGTGTCTTTTGGTATGTTCATGCTTTGTACAGCATGTAGAGGGACGACCGAGGGCTTAATAGTCCCATTTTAGTTAGGTTGGTGGCCGCTTTAGGCTTGTAAATAAAGGTTGTGTCATGAGGACACGTGCGAGAGATTTTCGGTCTGTAATGGATAATTTTACATTTTGTTGTGCAACTGTTCAGAGCTTGTAAAGTCTGTTTGTAATTTGCATTGTCTATGAAGTGTTTTCGGAGATGTTTGCTTGTGGATCCCGAGTGAGGCGTTTTCTCTATCCCGTTCTCTCTTTTGTGGGTCCTAAGGGACCATGGGAGGCTGACCTTTGCGGACGGACACGCAAGGGTGCCGCACGACTTAGGCAAAACCAGCTAAGTTCGTGACAGATGGTATCAGAGCGGGACAAACACTCATAAAAACACTTAGTATGTAAATGTGGGGGACTTAGCGGGGCTGCGTTGAGGGCAGTCAGCACACGCGCGACCGTTTGGGGGGAAAACGGGCATGGAGATGTAGGGAAAAGGAGTCGCTCGGAGGAGCGGGCATCTGAGATTGGCATTCAGAGGAATGACCAACCCTTCGCGCAAGAGGCACCACGAGAACATACAAGCTTGGAAGAATGCGAAGCGCACAAAGGTTGGGATGACTGAGTTTGAGCTACGGCTCAACGTTGACAACCATACTTGATGGTGCTCAAGGCAAATGAGGCGCTTGGTAAAGGAAGAGACCATCCAAGGAGGAATGGGTTGCTCAGCGACCGAAAGAGTTGTGCAAAGCTCACAGAGATGAGGGGAATTGCTAACTCAAAGAATTCGGTACTCATGCATGGGCTTGTATGCGGACGATGGAATGTTCGCGGCCATCCCAAGGCGATCGAAACTCGGCGCCATGGAGCATTGAAACTTTCTCTTCGGCATGTGAAGGATACGTCCGTAGGAGGCTGAAGTGTGCAGCGAGTTCAACATGTTGCTAAGCCTTGAGTGGTGTAGCGGGGGCTGTATTGACGTGGAGTCGCAATCTAGCAAGTGTGTTTGTAGGAGGCAGAACAATGCACAGTTTGTTTAGTAGATCGGAGTAGTCCAAGGGGATGGTGGTTTCCGAAACGAAGAGAGATGTTGCTTCAACGGGAAAGTTATCCAGGAAGGATAAGTCTCGGCTCTCTAGAGGGAGAATCATGTGGGACGGACCTCACAAGTTGAGGAGTACCTCAACAAACAACAACTCCACGAAGCTCAATGGACTGAGCAAGCGGCGAGGAGTCGTCGCATGATCTCGCTTGAGAGAATGCATTGGTGGATGCATTGCGAGATCAGGAGGGGAAGCGACCCAAAGCAATACAAATGAAGGCACACTTGGAGTCGATATGGAGATCGGACTCAAGGGAGGGCTGACCCGTGGAATGGTGGGCTCGAGGGCCACCATCAACTCAATGTAAAAACGAGGAGCGGAGCAACTTGGGTGTAACTTGGCGAAGTACCCAAGCCGCATGAAGGGAGCCAGTATAGAAGATGGAACATGGAGCGGAGGCATAGTGCTTTCCTTGGACAGAGGTCAAGGACATGAACTCTTGCAGAGGCAAGAGCAGGATCATGTTATTCCATGGGTCATTCATTCTAACGGAGTGAACTCATCTTGCATGGTGCCAAAGATGAAGGGAGCTTCTGGGCACATGCACCTTATCTCGGAGGAGTATTTGATGGAGGAACTAAGGCGACTCAATTTGCGGAGGCGAAGTTGGGTTTAGAATGCCTTAGCACGGGGCAAGAGGACACAGAGGCGGGTACTCTTGAAGAATATGCCACAGTGTTGCCATTCAAGTTGCTATGAAGGAAGCGGTGCGCAGCGAAGATTGTGCTGGTAGGGGTAGAGGCCTAGGATCCAGACAATGGTGCACTAATTGCAGCGAAATCGGGGGACTTCGGGAGCTACTAGGCGACGAACTGTCCTAGAGCGGCGCTTCATCTAGGTGTGACCCAAGAGTGGGTGGATGAAGGTCGATTACCAAAGGAGCGAACAAAATCGAAGGTGGAAGAGACCCTGCGATGTATTGGCAGAGGCCACACATGAAGGGTTCACAATTCGAGTTCATCCTACATGGATCAGAATGCAATAGAGATGTCACCAGGAGACGACATGGTGCAGCGGATCGTGGTGGAACAGTTCGTGGCAATACGATACACACAACCTAGTCCCGTGAGGGACTAGATCATATGAAGGTATTGATCGGGAGCTACTGGAAGCTCCACTTCGGTGAACAACACGACGGCAAGAAGGGCTATGGATTCAAGGAGTAAAGGCCATGGTACCGCTTTAGAGGCGGGTCTTCCGTGCGTGCATCGAATTTTGCATCGGATGAAAACCTTGGTCATCAGCATATGGGGGCTGGGTTCCACCAAGGGAAAAGTTCGAATGCAAGTACCAGTGAGTCCCATGGGAGGGACTTGATCATGTAGAGGTATGATCGAAGCAGCTGGAGAGTTGGATTGCTCCAGAGCCCATATTCGCTTAAGGGTGCCCGACAAGTTAGAGGATAAGGTCGAGTAAGCTAAGGAGAACAGAATCGGTGCAAACCCTACAACGTGATGGCAGAGGCAATGCATGAGAGTTGCAGTCTGTCTTTTCATCGATCAAATGGAGCTGCTTGGAGAACACAGAGATGTTGAAGCAGGGGGTCGAAAAGGGCGAGGAAGCGACGACGAGTCCAGAGGGACTTAGCTACCCAAAATCAAGCATCAGTTAGAATGGAGGTGGACTCGGAGGAGTGCCACAGAGGCATATCTACTGATTGTGAAGAAAAGGGATGCAGATGCGAGGCGTCGGATAGTAGTGCCATGGGCATGGTAGCGCCATGGTACCGCAGAGGCGGGACTTCCGTGAAAGTCATTGATCCCTTGCTCTCATGGAGGGAGAGCGCTTGGTCGTGAAAGGGGCCGAGGAGGTGGAGCATGCAGAGGCAAACTCCAAGTACCGAGACAAGGCTGAAGGGTAGAGGCCAAGGAACTTCGTAAGATCGGTGTCAATGAGTTTCTCATCAAGATAGCCGAAAGTGAAGGACTTCGGGTCGTGCAAGAGTGCACGACCAAGGAACGAAGCAGGTAGTACGCGGTGCTGTACCTTCGCTACTCAGGGGAGTAGGCGGCAGGCTTGATGGAGAAGACGGTATAATCCCAGAGGCGATCACATCTATTAGAGAATTACTCCAAGTTGGGTTGAAAACTTCCTGCATTCTAGAAGTTCGATGGCATTCAGATGGTGAATCACAGTAACTAAATGCAAGGAGTGCAAACACTTCAAGTGCTTCAGAAGTGTGAGCAAAGAGCAGGCGAAGGCTAGTAACCAGCTTGATGCATGGAGTACAACCTCGAGGAGGTGGGCGAAGTCAAGTAACCTTTGCCTTCTCAACCCTTAAGAGAATGGGCCAAACTGAGTACCCCAATTCTCTTATCTATCCAGCAGAGGAGCACTGCACAAGTTCAAAGACCATTCGAAGATAATGGAAGACAATAGTTGTCAAATTCTCACCAACGGTGATCAGTGCTACTGAGAGTAGATTGTCCGCTTCATTTCCCAACGAAATGGCAATCGAAAGCGGAAGTGAAGTGAACCTACTTGGATGTGACAACTAAGTGAAAGAAGAGTCAATGAGCAAATTTTGTGGAGAAAGGACCCAAAACTTGAGAAGTTTACGAGACGATGCTCGTTAAAGCTCCAACAAGCATCCACCTAGTTCAAGCAGCATGAGGCATTTGAGAGACTGGCGTAGTAAGGATGGTCTTTTCTTTTATCTGGAGGATCCGCAGGAACTAACAGGGATCAACACAACTCAGCCAACCCCACACTAGAGTCAGAGTCATTGGCGAGTTAAAGCAACATGGCGGATTAAATGTTCGACTACTCAAAAACAGCAGCGGAGAGCAGTTGGGAGCCAAGAGGCGCATTGCAGCTGGAGCAGAAGATTGAAGACTCAGCAAAGGCGAGGAGTTGCAGTGTCGACAAAGGCTTCGACGAGGACGTCGAAGGAATAAGTGGGGGAGAATGTCCCAGACAAACTTCTAAACAGGATGTTTGATGTAATGCTTATATATGTCCGTGTCTTTTGGTATGTTCATGCTTTGTACAGCATGTAGAGGGACGACTGAAGGCTTAATAGTCCCATTTTAGTTAGGTTGGTGGTCGTTTTAGGCTTGTAAATAAAGGTTGTGTCATGAGGACATGTGTGAGAGATTTTCGGTCTGTAATGGACCATTTTACCCTTTGTTGTGCAACTGTTCAGAGCTTGTTAAGTCTGTTTGTAATTTGCATTGTCTATGAAGTGTTTTCGTAGATGCTTGCTTGTGGATCCCGAGTGAGGCGTTTTCTCTATCCCGTTCTCTCTTTTATGGGTTCTAAGGGACCATGGGAGGCTTCGGGGAGGTTGACCTTTGCGGACGGACATGCAAGGGTGCCGCACGACTTAGGCAAAACCAGTTAAGTCCGTGACAATCTGGTATACCAGTAGACTATGGAAACCTGTATTGGACAAACAATTAGATCCTGGACTTAAACTTGGTTGCTACGGAACTTTAGGACAGAGAAAAATATGTCAAAGTAGGTTCTACATCGATGTCTATTTAGAAATTTCCATAAGATAGATTTTTCAGCTTGTATCAGTCATGTTTTTTTATATGGGTCTAACGGCTAGATATAGTGGCTCCTGCTGGAAGAAAGAGAGGACATCATCGTACTTCTAACAAAGAGAATGAAAAGTGAAATATCTTACTTCTATGGTGAATTGGTGATTAGACAAGAATCTTTTGTTCTTGGTTTAGAGGAAATATAGAGCAAATGTTTGCCCAAGCATATTATAGCTGATTCCTTCTTCAGAAGAAATACTCACAACCGAAGGCTCATTTCAAATTATCAGTTCTATGTTTTTAGTCAAACATAGGTTAATTTTAAAGCTGGAGCATCTATGCAAATTATTCTTCCATTTTGTGTTGTCCACGTGTCAGTGTTAATATTACATTTTTCTCGACATTCAAGAACCATGGCGACAAGTTTGTGTAAAAAAAAAGTAAGTTGAGTCAGTTGACTAAGTGATAGCTCAAGCAACACTTTAAGAGTGAAGTTCAGTAGTCTTAGTAGGGTCCTTAAATCTTTTTTATCCTAGAGCTTGTGTGAGTGAGCATAGCCCTATTTTAGCAAGTTATCTATGCCGGATTATATTAGAAAAGATGGGTGGGTAGACAAATCCAACAAGAATGAGCTAAGATGATTATGCTATTATTGTTTGATTAAACAAATTGATTCCTGGTAATTAAACCTGCAAACATCAGATAGTCCTCTGCCATCTGTATCCTCTTTTTTAACTTGCTGATATCTCTTAATTATTAGATTCAAAACATATTCATAAGTACAAAACTCTCTTTTTAATTCATAAGTTTTCATGCATTTGTCTACTACATGTGCTTGCTTCTAGTGGATGACTAATTCCTTAAGGGTATATCTAAAATGCTGTAATATATTAAATATGGAAGACACCCATGGTACTGGAAGCATAAACCAATAAAAGAAAGTTAACGTGGTCAGGCCAGGTGAGGTCATTGATCTGGTAATCCTAGGGCTTTGAGAAAATTAAGACATCCTAGCACCTGATTTATCCTAGCACTGGAGTTGACACCATGAATTATTCAGTGTCAATTTTCTCTCGTCTCTGTTCTCTGCGCTCTCCTGTAGTACCTGATATTTAAATGATAAGATTCTGAGGCTTCCATTTGGAACCTAGTCAACTTCTCTTTATTTGCAAAATGTACTAATTAAACTTCCAGATCTTTCAATATCAGTTATATCTTTGTCGATGCATTTTGCAATTGAAACTAAGACCATGATGGCCTAGTCATATTTCTTCAAATTCTTTATTCTTTATTCAATTATAATAAGAGCTCTTTGATATTCTTATCCAATTTATTATTTCTGAAATTTATCAGCTACCATCCTCATGGAATATTAGCTATCCTGTCTAATTAGATACCCTCTTTATCCCTAAAACTTAGTATCTGTAAGCTAGTTGTGGTTGCATTTTCTTTGTTGATAGGCTTTTGATAGGTCAAGGTTTAGAGAAGGTGAATTGAATTATCTCAACTTGCTTTGTAATTGGCCATTTGCCCTATGCTTGTTTCCGGATTTGAGGATGGTAGGTTGGGGAAGGAACACAGAGCTAAAAGCACAGTCTTCTGTGGGCTTAGTATGGCACCTGTATGGTGTGCACTGTCTCTTGCTTGAAATACTGTCTGCCTGACTGTAATGGCCTTGGTCCAATTTTTGCCTAACCAAACAACTTGGTCTAGTTGAGTTTAACTCGGTCAGGTTTGCAAAAGTATCTAGTTGGGTTGCTCCAGGATCGATGATTGGGGCTGCTTGGTTGGCCTAATCTAGTTGGGCTATATTTGCTATGTTAAAATTGGTTAGTCATGGGATTAGACTAACCTAAATCACTTTCTTCTAACTGACTTGCACAGTGACACCATTTTACATAATTACTTTAATCTGGTTAAAAGAAGAAACATAGCAATCCTAAGCAGAATAGATTTTGACGATCTTTTTTACTGTCTTACAATCCTAAAACATAGGATCTGTTTTACCTTAATTTACTGTTTTACAATCTTTTTTCATGCAAATTGTGTATATACCATCAGTATGTGTAATATTTATCTTATGCTGTTTCAACACTTGGGTTTTATAGCAGTGCATTAATCACATGGAAAGTATCCCATTGCTTTACTAAGTTATAGCTTAAGTTTCATCCTTTACATAAAAGAAAATCTTAGGAACTGTAAATTTCCTTTAATTTGAAATTCAAAGGGGATAGAAAATGACAATGGAGCATTGGTTCAGTAAAAGGATTAGGGAATTTAGGTTGGCAATGCCCCTAAAAGATAGAAATAATAGAAAAGCAGGACTAAAGGCTTGGATTTTGACCATCCTTAATCTACTCTTGTGATTTTCTAGCTTGTGACTTCTCTAACACCCTTAAAAACTTCAATTGGCGTATTATGAAATCCTGTATGTTACTAAAAATAGAAGGATGAAAACAAGAGTAGTGATGCTTCAATTACTTGTAGTAGTTAATGTTTAAGATCTTTTAGATATAGATGGGCCCTAGGATTTTGAAGCCTTAGGCTATGAATATGATGTAATCTATTCAGATGTGGTGCTAATTTCAAGGAGATTTTAAAAATGTTAAAGAAAAACCCTGCTTGCTGTAAAAATGGAAGATGGACATGCTTGTTGTAGTTGTGTCTGACGATTTGTGGAGCACTCTTTGCTGGTATGCACCCAGGGCTAATGGTGAAGTTTTTCCTTATAATTGCAATATTTAGATGTCTTTGGTCATGTAGTGTAGATCAAAGGCTTCTTGTAGTGCACAAGGCTAGTGATAAGCTTGCTCATGGTTACTTGGATTTTGAGTTATTTTGCGTCATAAAATGTAGATCAAAGGCTAGAGATTTTTTGTTTTCTTTTACAAATAAGAATCTAAAGTTGATGATGCAGTTGGTTGATTTCTGACAAGGATCAAAGTTCTCAAGCAGCATATGACAGTTTTCTTCTTTTGCTAAGATTAGCCAATTCATTCTCTAGTTTGCTAATTTGGAAAATTAGCATTTGTCAATATCCCTTTTGCAAACTCGAAAATTTTAGATGCAGTGCTGAGTGAAATTACCTCCACTTTCATGATAATCACTTACATGGAAATTGTTATGAATTCAGTGGACTGTTATTATTAGGCAAATCATGTTAAGTAACATAAAATGATGATGTTTTATGATTGTGTTTTGACTTTTATACTTTGCATGTTCAAGTTTGTTGGTTGATAATTTTTATAGTTGTTTTTGAGAAAAGGAATATTTTCAGTTGAAGTTTTACTGAATAAGATTGTTGTTTTACCTACTTGGTCATTGACTTTGTGCTTTTTTTGTGACTAGTTTCTTTACAAAATTCATCTTATGCTTAATGCTGTTCTTGTTTTGCATTGTGCTAGAGTTTCACTAGAAGTATAATCTTGTTTTTGAATTTTGTATGCCAAAGACATTATATTCCCTTTCAAAGTGGTCGATAGCAAGTGAGATGGTGTAAATATCAAACCTATTTTTTTTTTGTAAATACCAAGTCCTACTGAATAACCATGGTAAATTACTATGAAAATGTTTATTTTTCGATAAAAATTGCATCCAAATGCCAAGAGTGAGCATAGGTGCCACAGCAAGCTTGCTTCTTCATGAACAATGTGCAAACTGAGCTCTGGTCATAGAAATAGTTTCCCTGTTCATAAAGGTAAGATTGTAAACATTGGTTAACCCTTTCCGAATTTAGTATTGGTAAATGCCTTCTGTGCCCTGTGGGAGTTTTGGTTATAAACGCTTATGATATATCAATAATACCTTATAGCTGATGGGTTGATACATGTCAACTGGTACTATATCCATGATGATTTTGGATTCTTTGTAAATGTTTTGCTAATAATATAAGCCATATGTTAAAATGTGTGAAATTTCATCTAATTTTTTTGTTTTTATTGTTGCAAGCATCCCATTTATTGTTCTCTGTATTAGTAAATGGGATACTTTTGTTTGTCATATTTTCTTATTTTAGATGGTCAAACCCTTCGACCAGAGTTATCTCTTGGAGAAATCATCCATATTTGAATTCATATTTGGTGTTTGTATAACAAGCATAAGTCTGAGATTTATTTTCATTGCAGGTGGATGAGCAGCAAAACCAAATGGAGGAAGTTCATCCTGATCGTCTTGTTATTGATGAACCTCTGAAGATGGTAAACACTAAATAAATTAGATGCCCTCTTGCCTTTAATAAGATTATGCTCCATTGTTAGTTATATATATATATATATATATATGTCCTTGCAGGATGAACCAGACATGGTAAGCTCCCTGGACGCCGCCTTTGATCAACAGGAGCAGCAAAAACAAGAAGCAGATGTGGAGGACCAAAACCAGAGGGACACAGAGCAAACGGAACAACAATATATTTCCCGATCCTACCGCAATCAGAGAGGCGACATCGGTGACAGAGGCAGCGGTGGCCGGAGGGGTTATTCAAACGGTAGTGGCGGCAGAGGTGATTACCAGAATGGACAGGGTCAGGGTCAGTACTATGACTCTGGCTTTTATCCTAAAAACTATTATAACACAAATGCCTAAATTATAGACCCATCTTTTTTGGCGAGTCTTTTGAAGTAGTAACTATTTTGCTCGAAGGGCACTGTTATATTTGATAACTAGCATCATGACACGTTCTTTACTTTAAACTACTCTATTATATCTGTGTTTTTAAAATCTAACGTATTTTGCTTGGAGCTATCGATGATAACATGCATCTATAGTCTTGAAACAAATCATTATATCTTGTCTTGTGTGCTTGGAAAAGTGGTTGAGGAAATAAATCTGTGGCTAGTTTGAGTTATTGTCCCAAAAAGAAATTTGGAGGTAGAAGTTGAGGTTGAGATCAAGTCTTAAATTTGAGGTTTGTAGTCAAAAGATCAAGTTAATTAATTCTTCCAGTTGATCATTAAGAAGTAAAGAGATACATGTAACTCCATTGATTACATGCCACGAATGCCACATTGGATTAGAGTGTTGAAATATGAGGAAATAGCATAAGGTGATGATATAGAAATAAATGTTTAGGTTCAACAAAAACGATTAGATGAAAACAACTGCTTGAATCTAATGAGAATACCAATGTGTTCTAATTTACTATTTACAATTATTTAAATTTTTATCCGACAAGTGCTTGCTTTATTATATAATTTATATATATATTTGGGAGATATTCCTATAGTAAGTATAAACATATAAACCTGAAACATACCACATGCTCATGTCGCACATGAAGAGTTTTCTGCTTGCTCATAATTCACATGGGAGCGGCTGACCGTATTCCACGTGAGCTCTAATAAGAGAAAAGGTTATATATATATCCCTTCAGCAATTTGTTGGAAAGGTATTTATTCTCCTCTTTGTTTGTATGAACTTTTTATGACTTAATATAGTTTTACTTATGTAAGAAAAACATAAACAATAATATTGACTACAGCTTTTTGGATATAAATTAGATTCAAATACCTTTAATCACATTTTTGGAATCACTCGGATAAAAAAGATTTTTAAATCATTTAAAGAGTCGCTTTTATTTCTTTCCACGTGGAGTCCTTTATTGTAGCTCTCTTTGCGACACAATGATGCGTTTCACGTGATCAAGGTGCACATCAGTTTTCCTTTTACTCTTCTCCAACCTGCACACACGCACAATGATCACTCCAACCAGGACGTTCTTCAATCGCTAGTGGGACCCACGGGACTTGTGTTTGGGGTGAGGGCGTATCGTGTACCCTGCGCTATAGGATACAGGGAATCCACCATCTTCTAAAGAATCCTTGTGAATCCTACTGGCCGCTCAACGCCTCCCGTTCCACGATTCACACTTCCTCCTTATCCGTATGTCCCAAGGAACCTACTTCTGGCACTTCCCATCTCTCTCAAGAAGCCTGTTGGGCCCGCACGATTTGACCAATCATAACCAAGGTGAAAAAGACGGGCGCAGAGAATACGGCGCGGTCGATGTCAAATCGTCTCTCCATCGGTCTGCTACGCGTCTTCGACGAGTCGCCAGAAGAAATTAAAACAAACCCCGGAAAAAATAAACTATAATTTCCGGTCAAAATTGGTTACCGCTGCCTCCTTCCTTCTTGAAAAGAGGACCCCTCGGTGTGCTTATTATGTCTAATTCTTTATGCGTTGTTTTCCTTTTATTCTCCTCGATTCACACCAATCGCTTTCTTTTGCTGCCCTCTTCGGTTTCATGATAGTAAGGGCGACTATTTCCGAGCCGTCTCCTCTCGGAGGCGAATCGCCGTGAGCGAACCCGGAGTTCCAAGTTGGACCACCGGTGCGGGATATCACGTTCGAAGAGGAGGAAAGTGAGAGGTGGTGGGCAAGATCAAGATTGGCGTCCGCGTCAAGGTCCAATGCCATCAAGATTTGTTTCCTGCCTCTTGTTTATTTCGCCTTTTTATCCTATCTTTAGTGTCATGCTTTCTTTCGATGAGGAGGTTTAGTGGTGTTTTCTTAAAGTAATACTTTTGTGCGCTGATCTTGTGATCGTTTATGGGGTTGATGGCGACTCTAATGCAAATTGCAGTGAACGTCTGATTCATTTGTGGGAAATAAAGCGGTAAAAATCGTTCGTTCTTTGAGATACATACGAGATATCACGTCCAAGAAGCAGAAATCGAAAGATAGCGAACAAGAACCGGGAGAGCGAACATGATGGCGGGCAAGATCAAGATTGGCGTCTGCGTCATGGAAAAGAAGGTGAAATGCCGCCAAGATTTCTTTTCTCCCTCGTTTTTGTTATTTTCGCGTATTTTATCCAATCATTGTGGTATTCTCTTCCGTAGAGAACGTGATGTTGCTAGCCGAGCTTTTTTTGTGTGTTCTTTTATTCTGCTCGAAAGGTACTGTTTAGTTGTGATTCTTTCGAAGTGATATTTTCTTTTATTCCGCTTGGTTATCTCTTTTTATCTTTTGGCTTGTCCGTTCCGTGTTTGTTTGATGGCGGGGATGGCGACTGTGGGGGAATAGTCAGCCCTCGGATTCAAATCCAAGCAAAGAGCAGGTCACGGAGTTAAAGCATTGGTCTCGATTATTTTTGGGGGAAACAAAGGGGTAGCAGGACATTCCTTGGGATATTGTACAAGATATCACGTCCAAGAAGGAGAAGGTTGCAAGGCAGTGAACAAGAACCGCGAAGAGCCAACAGGAGCAAGAGTGATGATGGCGGACAAGATCAAGATTGGCGTCTGCGCTAGGGAAAAGAAAGTGAATTCCTCTCTTTTTTTGTTCGTCTCGCCTTTTTATCCTATCGTTTTTGCCGTGGCTTCTTTTGACGAGATGGTGATACGACGCACGTTTGCTTTTCGTGTTTTCTTGGTTAAGAATTCTCTCTATTTCGATCTTTTTATTCATGTGGCCTTGTTATCTAATATTTCCTTGTAGCATGGCTTCTTTCAATGATGTGCGATGACATACTGCTTCTTTTTCTTTCTACTTGGTTTTTTTGAAGTGACATCTTTTGTGGTTCTTTACTTGCTTGAAATTTTGACAAAAAAACCATCTGATACATCATTGCTGTTTGGTGCTATCTTGTTCTTGAGGCGATTATGATTGAGGTCCTTTTTTTAAAATGAAAATCTTGGTTGTAGTTCTCAATATGTTGGTTGCTGGTTCATAGGTGTCCTCTGCTCCTATGGGCCAAATCCTGGAGAGGCTGCAGGCATTTGGAGAATTTGAGGTGTGGTTTTTAGTTCTTGATTTGCAGTTTGGTACAGTTATACTAGGCTAATGTGTCCTCGTTAAAACAAGCAGAGGTTGTTGATTAAAGATGTTAGCAAATTTAAATTTCATCCTCCATCCTCTGTTTCCATCTGTATTAAGTTCGTTGTGATCAACTGCTTTTGAGCTGCCTTGCAAGATAACATTTCTATGTTCATGTAAGGGGCTGCCATGTGCTAAGAGATGTCAGTTCATCTGCTTGCTTGTGTGTCATCTCCAGGATGAGTGTTCATTTCTAGATTAGAGAATGTTGCATATGGGCTTTACACATCACTTCTACTTTAAAAGGTTCTTTACTTTTAAAATTGGTGCATCCACTGATGTTAGTTATTTGTTGGCTGGAATATTGGAGTTACATTATCTATGATTAATGTGCTGAAAATGTCGTTTCATTATCTGCAAGCTTGTATGTAACATGCAGGATGATTGGTTAATAACAGATTAGAGGATGATGCATGTTGCTTTTACCGAGTTCCTTTTCCTTTAAAAGGTTCCCTGCATTTTAAATTTGTGCATCCATCCACATTGGTAATTTGTTGGTTGGCACATTGGACTAAACATTGTATATGCTCTAAATTCTTACCAAATAGTCATTATTTTTCAGTAGCATATTGGAATAATTGGTAAAGATGACATGATTATTAGTTATATTGATGTAAAGAACTAGTATGCTGTGGAAACTATTGATTGTAACTTGATGTTGAATATTTGAAGAAGCATACCAATTCTAATGTTCACAAAGTTCTGATTGGTGAGTTTGGGTTTTGCAGTAGTACATTATCTTTCCTTTTCATTTCATTTATTGAAACTGATTTGGTAGTATAAGTAGCTTTTTTGGGTAATGTTCATAATATGTGGAGAGGGATGTGATATTGATATTCCCTCCCATATGTTGCAGTCCATTATGGCCATGCCAAATTCATGCGCATGGGAGCTCTCAATCTAGTATATGCTTGTTGTTTATATTTTATATTTTCAATAAAACCTAAAGTTGTTTTGGATCACAACTTTTCTAGGACTAACTAAAGCATGAATCAAATTTGATGTGTTGCAACAACAATCATTTTGGTGATATTGTTGTTTCCTTGTATCATTTCTTTCACAGCTTGCTCATCTTTTGCATAAACTGGTTTTTTTATACTTATATTCCTTTAGAGGCCTTAAACTTTGCAACTGATTTAATAGTTTAATTCATTCTCATATCCCAAGCATATTATATGAACTATGTGCATTACTTCTTTTGTCTCTTACATATTTTTTGCATTTTGTTTCTTGTGGTCTCCTCATATGATTCTTGAGCAAACTTCAATTATATCAACCAATATTCTTCTGTTTCCTCCACGAGTTATACCCTTGTGTTTCTTCTCACATGCTTCTCTGTCAACCTACCCTATTGTTTTACCACATAAATGTTTGCGACCTACTATGCACATTTACGTTGAGAATGTGAATTCTGAATGCTGAATTATCAATTCCCATCTCTCATATTATCATTTATTTTTTTTTCAGAACAAACTTGACTCAATCTGACCCTAACTTTGTAGGACGATTTAACCTTTTCCTCATCCTATGCTGTAGTAAAATGTTAATAATCATAAGTTAAAACATTAACAACTATATTGCTTAACAATTCAACTTGTGTGAGGCCTAAATTACATTTTCCTGACCGCTTGATTCCTATGTTAGCCCTTACCAACAGGTAATTTCTTTCAATTGTCATAATCTGCATCAGCAACTGGTATGTTTTCATTTTCTTCACAAACTTCAGTAATATTCACAAATTTTCTGGTTCTGTATATTTATGAAATCCTCCTTAGTTCATTTTCTTTGTTCCTGTTCCAACCAGCAAAACAAAATTATCTACGTAAAAAAACCTAATGTTTTAGTATTCTTAGTATTATATATAATGAGTTCCTTTTGCTTTGGATGCAGATTATAATCTTTGGGGACAAGGTTATTCTTGAAGATCCGGTAGAGAGGCATGTCACGGTTTTCGGAATATTGAATTGTTAATGCTGTTATTTGGGGTCTTTTATATTTATTGACGTGTTACAAGGAATTTAATTGGTTCCTTAATATGCTGAGAAATTTGTACAAACTACTACCTAGATCTATTCATCTTGTTGCATATATTTGACATTGTCAAACTTGTCTACATGTGTTTGTTGGTTGGAACAGGAACAAAGTGTAAAAATGACAGATCATAGTTGTATTAAAATCCTGTTTAACAATGCCAAGGGAACCAAAAAAGAAAACAATGTTATCTGTTGCACATTTTGTGTAGCCATGGGTTAAAGTTCCCTTAGTCTCCCGTAGGCGGTGCTGGTCACTGGCTGGTATAGAGGTGCCTTGTGCTGTCATGTGCCATTCATGCGTTAAGGGCTGTCAGGTGAACTAAGTAGGTTGCAAATCAGTTCTTATTCCACTGCAGCAAGGACTGGCATTCTTTGTGCAGACACTTTTAGAAATGGTTAGAACTTCTTCTTTGGGAAGTTCCCTTATTTGGTTTTATTTTCAAGCCATAATAGATAGATCTGTTTTAGGATGTTTTGCACATTTTGTTTTTCTAAAGCTTATATGTATTTTCCTAATGTCAAATTACACCTATGATGATGCCTATTTTGTGCCAGCCTTTTGAATGCACTGGTATCTAGTTATTTTTTACTGATACTTTCTTTTTGGTTGCCCTTAAACATATCTTTCTTGACTAACCATGAGTTATCACATTTGTTAACATTTCAGCTGGCCAATTTGTGATTGCTTGATTGCCTTTTATTCATCTGGTTATCCACTTCAAAAAGCTGAGATGTATGCGGTTTTGCGGAAGTGAGATTCTTTCTCTTTTATATTCATGGATGCTATTTAGCTGATGTAAAGCAGAAAAGCTAACGTGTATGATCTTCCAATGCATCAGAATCCTGTTGGTGCGACTTTAATATGTGCTCATCTTTTCTGTAATCATTTTCTATTTTACCTGCTATTATTGAACATCATCATTTTCTGACAATAGTTCTTGTTCATAAACTGTATTTTCTACAGATTTTGTTGAAGTAAAAGAATCTTGTTAGTTTGTTGTTTGTCAAAAGCTAGAATTTAACAATGTATTTGGAATAGGATCTAATAAGAATCACTAAAGCTTGAGAACATAAGACGATGGAATTTTAAACAACTAAGCTGCTAACTGTCACAGGATATCTAATTTATCATACCATATATACAACAACCTAAACTAATGATTCATCTTAGCAGTCATATATACTTGTATTGATCTTTGCTGGTTTTTTAGTGCTGTCTTCCTTCTTGCTTTACTACATAATTAGGGTTTTTTTTATCATAGATAATTATGATTTTATGTTGTAGATGCTTATTTAGGATTCATCATCCATCATTTTTGGATAATCTTTACATCTAGGTGGAGATGATTTTTCTCATTATTGAGATTACTTTATGTAATTTAGAGCATTTTGCTATTGATAAGATAAATGATTTGGGTCAAGGAACCAATTTTGGGCACCAGACCTATACCGGTCTGGCAATGATAATTGGTTTCGATCAAGGAATTCAATTTTGGTAGCCTAACCCATGCCATTCCATGGTTGGACGAGTGTCTGGTTTGATTCGACATATATTAGCATACAATCAAGGATTGAAATACCGTACCGTACCGATGTTTCAAGCTTGGCTCGGTATAGTACGATACCGTGTATCGAGCAGCACGCCAGGGCGTACCGAGCTGTACACCTAATTTAGGTGTAAAATCCTTCGAAAATACCTAAAAATAAAAAGGTTAGGATAGGATTTTTAAGTTAGAAATAAATATAGTAATTGTATAAGTTTAGCAAAATCAATGTAAATTAGGTAAGAATAGTATCACATATCTTTTTTGGGCTTTGAGGAATAGTCTTGTGCAAGGTTCGTATTTCAGTCCGTTATGAATTGTCCTTCTGTAAATATTAAAATATTTATAGAAAAATCATTTGAATTGTTAGACTATTTTATTACAATGTAAACTCTAAAATTCAAATGAATTAAATAATCACATATATAGATATACCTTATTGTTGATTCTACCACCAAAACGAACCATCGGCCTTCACTGGTGGTGGATCAGGATCCTTGATCCTATACATCTGCATATCAATATGATATGTTTGTTAGACCAAATCATGAAATTGATCCTACGACATAGTGTATTGATACATCGTATGCCATTCATTATAAATCACATTTGTCCGAGGCAGCTCTTGAGACATGTATTAGTGAATGTCAGAGCTTCTACTTTCATTACTGATCGGCTGCTCTGTATCATACTGTTGCTCAGAGAAGGATGACCAATTATCACCGTACTCTTGTTGTCCGTATGATTCTCCATAATACGACGACTGTGAATTCGATGAGCTTCTTTCTGTGTCTACATCATGTTGGCTATATCGCATATGCTTAAATTGATCCATTGCCTTCCCAAATTAGCCTTAATTCAATACATAAATCGTTGTTTTGTAGAGTTTAAGAGAGCACAAATGTGAGAAAAAAAGAGTTTGAGATAGTTTAAGAGAGTATGAGAATGAAATGAAGTGAAATAGGGGAAAAGAAGAGTTTAAAAACCAATGGGAAAGGGCTCCAATAGTCAATTTGACCGTTGGATCACTATTACCGAGCAGTAACAGTCGATTCGAGCGTTATCGAGATGTGTCGGGCGGTAATGGTCGAAATTTCGATCGTTACCACCCGATATAACCCCGTATCGTCCGATACAGGGCGCTTTTAAGCGTACGCTGTCGGACCGGTATGTACCGCCCGTACCGGGTGGTATCAGTCAAAACTGTATACCTTGCATACAATACTTTCGTATATACGACATACTAATTTGTGGAGGGAGGGAGAGGTGGGAGGAAGAAGAGGGGAGGAAAGAGGAAGCAGAGGGAGAGAAAGTTGTGTATTGAAGATGAGGGCGGCAACTGGTTGATGTGTGGGCAGTGGAGAGGAGACAATTGTGATGGGTTGTAACTCATGAGCCTTAGTGTTGCAACATTTAAAAAGAACAAGAAAGAAAACCTAAGTTAATAAACCAGACCGGACTGCTCGAATTTAAGTGATCTGCATCTCGGTGACTGATTGATAAATACCATCCGAAGCATGCCGACCCAGGCGAGATTAGAAACCCTTATTTGAATTAGTTTCTTTTCTTGACAATATCTTCATTCAAACATATTTTTAATTATCTTCTGCATTAGCTTAGCTTCTTTCTCGTTTTCTTAGATGGTCTTGGTAGGTGGAATAGAGTTCATAAGGCTATCATGTGGCAACTTATTAAATTTACAAAGAATCTAAAATATTAAAATTAATTCCAAAGATAAATCAAACAAAAAACCTCCTTCTTCAATAGTGGATTCTTATTTTGTTCTTCCTAAGAGTATGAAGTCTAAAATCTATATTTGTTTGGAAGAAAGCAAAATGTGAATCCTAACTTGTGTTGAGGCATGGTATGGAATTTTACTAGAACTTAAAATGTGGCGTTGTACATCGTTATATTATTAGTTTAAAAGAAGATTGGCAGTTAAAAAAAGTGGCATTTCTGGCAGTGATTTGAGTCATTCCAGAGTGGCTATGATTGGTGGCACATGGAAGATACATGCTTAATGGATTACCTTAGTAATCTATCCATAAAATATCGGAATCCTTCGCTTTAGAAGACTTCATGGATGGACAATCTTACATGTC
This sequence comes from Musa acuminata AAA Group, assembly GCF_036884655.1. NCBI lineage: Eukaryota > Viridiplantae > Streptophyta > Magnoliopsida > Zingiberales > Musaceae > Musa > Musa acuminata. The sequence continues at coordinate 30,945,330 of NC_088352.1, read as the reverse complement.
ACGTCTGGTTGCACCGTTGCACTGCATCTACATCACCTTGAAGCCTAAAAAAGAATATTAGCTTGGGATATTATATTGTCTTGAAGCAATCCATCGAATCACATTTGATTGTAATGGTAAATGGATGAGGATTCGCACACTATCTTGGATGTTGCAGGTGAAAAGATTGGTCCAATAACATATTATTGTATATAGGTATACTTCAGGAAATATTTGGAGTTAAACATGATGACCAGAAAAATCTATATTGCTTGCTTAAATGAATTAAACTGTGGTGGGGAAATTAAACCAGATATAAACTTTGTTACATAAGAGGAAAAACGTGGATATTCAAGGACCAGAAGTAAGATGATTGTCAAATTTTAGCATCTAAGCCGATGATATGTGCAACGTGTTCGTTGAATTTCATCTTTATTTTTGTAATTTCTTTTGATGTTTGGTCCACAGATAACAGCTGATTCTTTTAGTATGTGAAACTTAAATGATCGTTATATGCAACCCATATATTGCTAAATACCAAGTTATGATCAAGTAAAATTTGAGAGCTTTTATTTTTGAAGTACTAGAATTAGAGAGTATATTATGTGACCAGTTGTCTCTAACCACTTACTGCATATTTTATTCGACTACCACTGGGACCACCGACCATCTCATGCAATTCTACAAGTTTGCCTATGCGATCTGAGTCTTTGTCTAATCTATATGGGTATTATTATCTACTTAGGCCTCTTTCATTCGGTAGTAATAGAATTATCACATCACTTTTTATCTTTATGTTATTGTATGCTGTTGCTTAATGCTGGACATCTGTTGATACATTGCGAAGAAAAAATAAAAGAAATTTCCAGCTCATAGGACTTAATTTTTATTTAAGGCATGTTTAGGCCTCTTTCATTAGGTAGTAATAGAATTATCACATCACTTTTTATCTTTTTTCTAATGTATGCCATCTGTTGATACATTGCGAAGAAAAAACAAAAAAAATTTCCAGCCCATAGGACTTATTTTTGATTTAAGGCATGTCTTGGTTGATTAAATCCAACATATTGGGAAGAGAAAAAAGTGTATGCTGTTGCTTAATGTTTGACATCTCTTGATAAATTGGGAGGAAAAAAAGCAAAGGAAATTTCCAGCCTATAGGACTCATTAAATTCAACATATTGGGAAGAGAAAAATCATACTGCTAGTTGAAGTTTCACTAGTAGAGGAAACAGATACATAAATGTTTGATGGGGGTGTCCATTCTCACTCTAAACAAAAGAGTGGGTGTGGTGAGTAGGGGATGCATAGCAAGTTTGTATCGTGATTGTTAAATGTCACTTCTCTCTAAAAGTGATCAGTAAAGATAGTCAATATTTATTCAAGAAGTTTCTTTTTTAAGTCTTATTTTCACTCATTAGATATCGACCTAAGTAGATGTTCAAGATCCTGACTCATAGTAATCTTTGTTGTTTTTAGGCCATTTTTAGTCAATGAGTTGGAGCCGCAGCATCTTCTTCATGACAGGAGGAAGGTTTATGAGGTTGGACGTTCAAACTGGTTCCTGTTTCAAATTTGCTTTTGCAAAACTCTCTAATTTGATGCTATATCAATCAGACTAAGTAGATAGTGCTGATTTGCTATATGTGCTCTGTGTGACAACTGCTTCATATTTGTGCTAATTATCAATTAGACTAAGTAAATAGTTAACTGCTGTTTGCTTTAGAATGATTGTGGTGCATTCTCAGAAACAGTTTCCTTATTAGTTATTACATTCTCATTTTCTGGTGATTTTACTATCTTTTTCTGGAATTTTCAATGGAAGTTTTCAAATGTTATAGTGAATCAAATTTCGAACAGTTAATGGAATGTATTTTATGACTCATAATATGAGAACATGAATTGATTTGACATATTGTCGGTTGTTTATAATTAACTATACCAGATTAGAAGTCATTTTAATTGTTATCTAGAGTTGGTATAGTGGTATTGTTTGAATGGGAAAAACTATTAAAATTTGGATCTTGGACATTGTTGTCATTGATTTTTTCCTATTCTTTTTATGGTTTTGGTGACCTATCTTTCTTGTTGGTGTTGCTTAATTTTGGAACTAATCATTGTTGGTCATTATTTGTGAAGAGAAAACTACACAAGTATGTTGTTGAACTTGATGAAATGGAAGAAATGTTTGGGGAGGTTTGATGCATGGTTTTAAATCTCAACTGCATCGATCGATATGGACTGGTGTTTACTTAAGTATGTTGGTCAATATTGTTTATTTTTATTTTTTATTATTTTATTTAATGATAGTGGGTGTTGTAGGTTGGTATACCGGTAGTGTATTGGTTCAGTAGGTTAAATCTTTATGAGATAAGTTGGTTGGTTATGCTGTTATGGTAGAAAAAGGTAGAGTTTTTTTTTTTTCAGCTTGAAATTAAAATATGTAAGGATATATTGAGGATATAATTTCTTAATAATGCATTATTTGTGTTGGACTTGTCAATATGCTGATTGTAACGCATATTGGTAGTTGCCATGTACTATTTGGTTTTATATTTTTTTCTAGCACAAAACAAAGTAGAAAAAATAGTGAAAAAGGAAGTAGAAACTGTAGGGGTGAGAAATGGAGGCATAAAGAGTTCCTGCTTTTAGCCATGTCTTCTACCTTTCCTCTTCTCGTTTAATCAAGGTCCAAAACATTATGATTTGATAAGGATTAATCATGTGGAAAAAATAGGACCAGATCATACTTTAAGAAACCATTATGGAAAGAAAAGTTAAGAAAGGGAAACAAATAACAGACAAGACTTTTAGAAAAACAGGGTCCCTTACCATACTAATCAAGGTATCATATTACTAATTTTTCCATTGGATCTGTCATAAAAAATTTACCAATTATCTAATTTTTCTTCTTCATTTCAATACAAAAGATTTATGATTGAAATAATTGTTTGGGATGCTCGACATACTCAAATAATTTTTCACTTTTAAATCTATACCTTATATTTTAATGTTTGACTTGTATTATTTGAAACTATCTGTTTATATTTTTCAATTGCTATTTTAATGATGCTAGCTATAATTTATAAACTGTGTTTTTTATGTATATTGGTATTTTATTTTTTAATTTCATTAGAATTAGCTTTTTTTGGATTATTTTTTGATGAATAATTCTTCTCTATATCTACTGTATTATTTTGCACATTTTATTATATTGCTCACATGACATCTTTATTAAGTTCTGTTTACAAATTATTATCTATTACATATATGAACCTTTTGATTTTCTATTTTCTTTTTTTACTTATCCTTCATTACTATTTTCTTTTCCTTGATGGTGTGATTGCTGTACATGATTTTTGACCTCACTTTCATGATATATTGTTATTTTTATTTTTTATGTAAATTTTTTTATTGTATTGATTATTGTCATTTTTTTCGTGATACTCATTATTTTGTTCTATGTGCACGGTAGGATCCAATTAAAAAAAAAGATGAGTTTTAGAAAATCTAGGTTCCCTCACCATATTAATTAAGATCGTATGTTTCTAATTTTAACATTGGTTATATTATAATTTTAAAGACTTATGGTTTATCTGATTTATCTCCAAATTTTAATATATAAGATTAATGATTTGAAATAATGGTTTAGGATGATAGACACACTTTACTTGAATTTTATCTCTTCAAACTAAAAAATGTCTGTTTTAAGTTTTAAAATATAATATTTCACTTTTAAATGTATAAATAATATTTTTAACTTTTGACTTGTTATATTAAAGCTAACTAATTGCTGTTATGATGATATGATTAGATGTGCTTTATATAATATCATATATATATGTATATATATTTATAAAGCTATTTCTTGCTTTTATTAGAATAATAATTTTCTCTTTTCTAGTCAAAAGATGCTTGTTTTGAAATTTATAATTTGTTTTTTATATGAAATATATAACTAGTATTTTTAACTTTTGACTTGTAATATTTGAAGGTAACCATTTGTATTTTTTAGTGCTGATTTTGATGATATGCTTAGATGTGCTTTATAAAATGTTATTTCTTGATTTTATTAGAATTATAAGATTTTGGATTATTTTTGTCATATTATTCTAATAAATTCATTTCGCTGTTGTTATTAGTTATTATTAATTGTTTGTTGTACTCATTATTTTGCTGATATGATTAGACCAGTATTTTTTTTTTATTATTAAAATAATATTTCTTTGATTGTCTTCTTGTATCTTTATCCTTTATATATGCTATATTCTTTTAGATATTTTATTATCTATATATTTATATCGTTAATAAGTTTTATTTGTACATTATTATTTATCACATATATGGATTTTTTAATTTTCTAATCATTTTTACTTCTTCATTACTATTGTTCTCTTATAATTATTGTTCAAAAATGACCTTATATTCAGGGTTGTACATTATGCTATTTATTTATTTATTTTTATGTTATTTATTTTCCATTGAGATTTTTATTAAGTTATACTTGCACATTATTATTTATGTCATTTATTAATATTTTGATTTTCTATTTTTTTACTTCTCCTTGGTTACTATTTTCTTTTATTATAATTACCGGACAAAAAACTTGATCTCATATTCATGATTTTACATTATGCTATTATATATTCATTTTTTATGTTTGTTATGTTTCTTTGTTGTTATTGTTTATTGTGATTTTTTACAACACTTGTTATTGTTATGTTTGCTATATTATTTTACATATTTTATTATTTTAATATATACATAATATCTTTATTATTAGGTTTTGATTTTTCATTATTATATATCGCATATATGAATTTTTTGATTTTTATATTTGTTTACTTCATCATTATTTTCTTTTTGTTATTGCTGCACAAGATTTTGACCTTATATTCTTGAGTTTACATTATACTACTATTTATTTATTTCTATTAAATTATGTATGGTTGTTATTATTTGTCATTGTTGACTTTTGTATTACCAATTATTTTTTTGTGCAAATTCATGAGGATCCATTTCCAAGAAGAATGAGTTTTAGAAAATATATGTTCGTTCACCATTTTAATTAGGACCGTGTTACTAATTTTTTCGCTAAACCTATTATAATTTTTTTTAAAGATTTTGTCAATTATCTATTTTTCTTGTTAATTTCAATATATAATACTTATGATTTGAAACAATGGTTTACGATGTTAGGCATACGTATCTTGAACTTTTTTTGACTCCAATATATTTATTTTAAGATTTAAAATTTATGTATTTTCACTTTTAAGTGTATAACTAATGTAACTTTTGACTTGTAATATTTAAACTAATAATTTGTATTATGTAATTGATATTTTGATGATATGATTAGATGTGCTTTATAAAATGTTATATATATAAATTTATTTCTTGAATTTCTTTGAATTAATATTTTTTTTGGGATTATTTTTGTTGTATTATTCTACATTATATTTCTGATATTGTTTTTCGTATTCCCTTATACATCCACATGATATCTTTATTAAGTTTTGTTTATCCATTATTATCTGTCATATGGATGATTACTATATAAAATTATTGGATGGTGTGATTACTCTACAAAATTCTTTAGTTCTGAATATGGTTTAACTATAATATACTTTGATCTATTCTTGGTGTTGCTGGTCATGAAAACATTGCTATTTTTGGATCGATGCGATTTAATGGTTCCATAAGTTAGTGGTTATATTTTTTAGTGCTTATTCATATGGATGCTCTAGGATATCAATAGTTAAACTTCATTATTAAGAAGATTAGCTGTTTTTTATAATCCTGAAGCCTTTTCTTATACATAATTTATTGTTTAAGCGTCTTGAAATGTTTGGAGTCCCAATTCCAAGTTATGCTCTGGTGAATAGAGAATATCCATATCAAGAGCTAGATTATTTCGTCGAGCAAGAAGATTTTGTCGAGGTTCATGGGAAGCGCTTTTGGAAGCCTTTTGTTGAGAAACCTATTGATGGTAAGCATGTTGCATATTTAGCTTATTAAAATTTGGTAATTTCACAAAACCTATTGATGGTGAGCATGTTGTTTTTTTAGCTTATGAAAGTTGGTAATGCTGTAGAACTGATTGCTTTGACTAATGAAGCGCTAGGCGCTCGCCCAAACACTCGCTCGAGTGAAGCGAGGCGCTAAAATATAAAAATATATAATATAATTAATAAATATAATTATTTAAATAAAAAATAGGCTATTAGATTAAGAAAATCGGGTATAAAATCACAATGTCACATTAATAAAAAGTCTCAAAAATCAAAACAATAAAATTTTATTTTAAATTTATTAAGTTGCTCTGTATACTTGCTATTTATTCGGAAATCTAACAATAATTTTAAATAAATAAAAATTAAAAGTATTAAAATCAAAATAATATATTATTAATCTAATAAATAAAATTACTATTATTAGTATACAGTTTGCAGTATACTATTAATATACTGTTAACAATATAGTGAGAAGAGTGTGAGAAGACCGAGGCTGTTGAGGCAATGATAGCGGTAGCAGGCGACAGCGATAGTTGGAGCGGCGATCGACAGCGGGAGTGGGAGGGGGAGCTACGAGCGGCGATAGTAGCGGCGAGCGACGACAATAGCGACGAGCAGCGATTGTGGTAGCGGTGAGCAGCGATTGTGGCAGCGGCGAGTAGCGACAGTAGCGGTGAGTAGCGACAATGGAGAAGAAATCTCGGCGGCAAAATCGTGAGTGTTAGGGTTGGGGAAGTCGGGAAAATCGCGAGAGGAAGCCTGATATCGGTGATTTAGTTGGTTCGATTGAACCAACTAAAGCACCGGAGACCAACCAGACCTAAAAATCTGGTTCGGTCGCTTGGTTTAACCTAGGCGCTCGCCTGAAGCGCCCAGCGCCTGGGCTCGGGCGAGCACTCAGGCGGTGCCTCTTTGAAGCGTGTCGCCTGGAAATGAAGCGAGGCACTCGGGTTAGGTGAGCGCCCTTGCGCCTATTGTAATCACTGGTGCTTGCATCTGTCCAAGTCAATATTTTTCTCAAGGTTTGCAATTTCATATTGGTTCCCTTACTAGTCAATGGTACTGTTTTGCTAGGGCCGGGAGGAGGAAGTAGGAAGGGGAAGAAGGGAGGAGGAAGGAAGAAGGGAGACGAAGGAAGCAGAAAAGGAGAAACAAAATATCGTAGATGAGGCAACGGTGGATGGTAGGAGGCGAGCAGTAGGAGGTGGGTTGCAGGTGGCGGGTAGTGGGTGATGACCACACGATAGCATGGAGAGGGACAGTGAGAACTCGATGTTTAGGGCTTGCAACTCCTTGAGAGCCCTAAAAGGGGCTTGTTGGGTCCTTTTCTAGTTTGGTTCAGTTCTTTTAAAAGAAAGAAACCCAAGACCTCACATTAAAAATGAAAGGGACCGATATCTTGGAATAGGGGCAGACCACATCTCAGTTTGGGGATTGGTAGATACCGATCAACACGAACTGAGTGCAAAATTAAATTTCTTGATTTTATTTTAGCCTTTTCATTACATTGAATTGGCTCACCCTTCCTAATTTTTCAGTTGGTATAAACCTAATCGAGCGAACTTGAATTACTTGTTTTTACTCCTACATTTTTTATTACATTGAATTGGTTCATCTTTCGACACTACACTTGACGTCTTATTTATGATTTGTGAATCATTAGGAGCAATCTTTAGTGTACTCAGCTTGAACCTTAAAAATGGGTGGCTTAGCGAACAAGTCTCCCCGTCAAAATGAGTCTTGGGATGGCTAATGTGCACAGCCATTTTCCTGCAGGTTGAGAATAGGTTTCTATGACTTATTATGGATACTCAGTTCACAATGGATCAACCTTCACATTATACCAATGCTTGGCTTCCATTGTACCTCTAATTATGATACAAACTATTCCTAATTATTTTTTGGTCACACCACAACTTCCTCTCATATTTCATCAAGTAAAATCTATACTTTCTACATGTTTCTAATAGTTAAAACTTGTATGTGAAACATGGGTAGTTTTTATTGCCAAACAATTTTGCTATTGAAAAACACAACTAATGCAGTTGTGTTAATTGACATGTGTTGGCACTTTCCAAATGTGTTATGCCGAAAGGGTATGAGCATACACTGTGCTAGGCTATGATGTATGTGTCAGCTTGACTAAGTTTTGGCTCATATTGGTCAACGCAAGTGCATGTCATCATATTGCAACTCAATATTTCGTTGTTGTAGCAAGGAAGCATCTCTCTTATTATTTTACAAATGACAATCCTTTCAAATAGTATCCTCCAGTTCTAGTTGTGTTGGTCGCATCCCATGTTTGTTTTTATGTTCCCTTCAAGACCTTTGCTTTTGGTACATCTTAGTGTTGAATCTCGTATTTTGATGATGAAACCACTTGATATATGTATATGATTTAATCTGCGTTTTGAGTGACGCAGGATGCTTCGATCAGGATGAGACAATTAAAAGTAGGAAAAATCATGTTGTGACGGAGGAACATGTCAAAAGATTGGACGTCGGGCTGGTGGATCGGTCGACGTATCGAAAGAAGGTTTCGGGTCGTGGACTCGGGTATCGGGCCAAGAAGAGCGAGTATTGTGCCAAGGATATCGGAGTTGCGGAGTCAACTGGCCGATTGGGCAATAGGCCGCAGGAGAGGACGATGCGCCGAAGAATCGGACGAAGCGTTAAGGGACCAATGACATGCCGGACAACTTGGTTAATTGCTTAGGATTAATTGTCTCGATCGAAGTTTTGTTTTACATGTGCAGGATTAACTACGATGGAAGTAAGACATGCAACAGGAGTTGCATCGGAGTCAAGACTATGATCACGTTGGGAGTTCGAGAGTTCGACGGAAGTCCGGACGGTCGTCGGAGGTTTTGCGGGAACAAATCCGAGAAGTCCAGGAGCTTGCCAAAAGAAGCTCGTCGGAACTCGCCAAGTGGATCGTCGCAAGTCCAGGAGTTTGCCGGAAGTCCGCAGGAGCATCACCGAGGGTTTATCGGATGATCGACGGAAGTTTGCCGGAAGCTCGCCGGAAGAAGCGATTGACGCATCGGAGCAAGTTGTAGTAAATGTCTTAAGAAAAATCGTAGTTAGCACGATTATTAAGTTAGAAATGGGAGGTGATCCCATTAACTTAATCTTGGGGCAATTAGGCCCTTGACAGACCCAAATTGGGTCGAATGGATCAACCCATTCGGACTAGAATTCCTGTTAGGCGCTGGCACCGCCAGGGTCGGCGGTGGCACTGCCCGGGAGAGGGTCTCCCAGGAAAGCTGGGTGGTGCAACCGCCCCAGTCAGGCGGTGGCATCGCCAGGGCTCAGTCTCCGAGCGAGATTGGGCGGTACAACCGCCCTTGTCAGGCGGTGGCACCGCCCAAAAGCTCAGTCTCCGAGCTGCCACGCGGTTGTACCGCCCCAGTCAGGAGGTGGTACCGCCAGGACCCCGGAAATCCGGGAAAAGACATTTTTGAGCTTCAAATTCAAACTAGTTTGGGGCCTATATATACCCCACCTTTTCCTGCATGAAAGAGCATCGAAAATCCAATCTTACTCTGTGATTTTTAGAGCTCAAAAGTGTTATAAAGGCTAGAAGATCTCCTCCCTCTTTTTCCAAGTTTTGATCTTTCAAGAGAGGAGAGAAAAGTTTGTAGGGGTTGTCTCCTAAGCCCGTCAAAAGGAGTGAAATTGTAAAAGGGTGGTTGGCCTTCGCCTATTGAAGGAAGGCTTCTAGTGGATGTCGGTGACCTCGTTGGTGGAGGAAGCCAAAAGTGGATGTAGGTCAAGATTGATCGAACCATTCTAAATCTCGGTTTGCATATACTTTGAGCATCTTATCTTTACTGCAAACCTCCTCAATAGCTTACTGTCTTCTGTTCATTTACGAACGTGTTTCATAGTTAAGTATTTTCCGAATCGGTGTTAAGACGGAAATCGGTTTTATCGTACGAACATCATATTTCAGTTTGCGCTTATATTCTGATTTCTATCTTAACTGCAAACTACGTTCCTTACTTTACTTCAAATACGTTTCCGTAAGCTTTCAAAGTCATCATCTGCACGAAACGACTTTTACATCGGAATCGAATTTCAACGTACTGTCACGGACAAACTTTGAAACAGGATGTTTGATGTAATGCTTATATCTGTCCGTGTTTGTTGGCATGTTCATGCCTTGTACAGCGTGTAGAGGGGCAGTCGAAGGCTTATAAGTCCCATTTTAGTTGGGTTGGTGGCCTCTTTAGGCTTGTAAATAAAGGTTGTGTCATGTGGACACGTACGAGAGCTTTTCGGTCTGTAATGGACCATTTTACCCTTTGTTGTGCCACTGTTCAGAGCTTGTAAAGTCTGTTTGTAATTTGCATTGTCTATGAAGTATTTTTCGGACATGTTTGCTTGTGGATCCCGATTGAGGCGTTCTCTTTAACCCGTTCTCTCTTTTGTTGGTCCTAAGGGACAATGGGAGGCTTCGGGGAGGCTGACCTTTGCGGACGGACGCGCGAGGGTGCCGCATGACTTAGGCAAAACCAGCTAAGTCCGTGTCATATGGTATCAGAGCCGGGACAAGCACTCATAGAAACACTTGACATGCAAACGTGGGGGACCTAGCGGGGCTGCGTTGAGGGCAGTCAACACACGCGCGACCGTTTGAGGGAAAACGGGCATGGAGATGTAGGGAAAAGAGTCACTCAGAGGAGCGGGCATCTGAGATTGACATTCAGAGGAATGGCCAACCCTTCGTGCAAGAGGCACCACGAGAACAGGCAAGCTTGGAAGAATTTGGAGCGCACAAAGGTTGGGATGGCTGAGTTTGAGCTACGGCTCAACGTTGACAACTATACTTGATGGTGCTCTAGGCAAACGAGGCGCTTGGCAAGAATGAGACCATGCAAGGTGGAATGAGTTGCTCAACGACCAAAAGAGTTATGCAAAGCTCACAGAGGGGAGGGGAATTGCTAACTCGAAGAATTTGGTACTCATGCATGGGCTTGTACGCGGACGATGGAATGTTCGTGGCCATCCCAAGACGACCGAAACTCGGCGCCATGGAGCATTGAAACTTTCTCTTCGGCATGTGAAGGATACGTCCGTCGGAGGCGGAAGTGTGCAACGAGTTCAGCATGTTGCTAGGCCTTGAGGGGTGCAGCGGGGGCTGTATTAACATGAAGTCGCAATCTATCAAGTGCATTTGCAGGAGGCAGAACAGTGCACAGTTTGTTCAGCAGTTCGGAGTAGTCCAAGGGGATGGTGGTCTCCAAAATGAAGAGAGATGTTGCTCCAACGGGACAGTTATCCAGGAGGGATAAGTCTCGGCTCTCCAGAGGGAGAATCATGTGACATGGACCTCACATGTTGAGGAGTACCTCAAAAAACAACAACTCCACGAAGCTCGATGGACTGAGCAAGCGGCGAGGAGTTGTCGCATGATCTCGCTTGAGAGAATGCATTGGTGGATGCATTGTGAGATCAAGTGGGGGAGCGACCTAAAGCAACTTATGAAGGTACACTTGGAGTCGATGTGGAGATCGGACTCAAGGGAGGGCTGACCCGTGAAATGGTGGGTGCGAGAGCCACCATCGACTCAATGCAAAAACGAGGAGCGGAGCAACTTGGGTGTAACTTGGCGAAGTACCCAAGCCGCATGAAGGGAGCCAGCATAGAAGTTGGAACATGGAGCAGAGGCACAGTGATTTTCTTAGACAGAGGTCAAGGACATGAACCCTTGCAGAGGCAAGAGTAGGATCATGTTGTTCCATGGGTCCATTCTGACGGAGCGGACTCATCTTGCATGGTGCCAAAGACGAAGGGAGCTTCGGGGCACATGCACCTTATCTCGGAGAAGCATTTGATGGAGGAACTAAGGCGACTCAATTTGCGGAGGCGAAGTTGGGTTCAGAAGGCCTTAGCACGGGGCAAGAGGACGCAGAGGCGGATACTCTTGAAGAATATGCCACAGTGTTGCCATTCGAGTTGCTATGAAGGAAGCGGTGCGCAGCGAAGATTGTGCTGGTAGGGGCAGAGGCCCAGGATCCAAACAATGGTGCACAAATTATAGTGAAGTTGGTGGACTTCGGGAGTTACTAGGCGACGGACTGTCCTAGAGCGGTGCTTCATCTAGGAGTGACCCAAGAGTGGGTGGATGAAGGTCGATTGCCAAAGGAGCGAACAAAATCGAAGGTGGAGGAGACCCTGCAATGTATTGGCAGAGGCCACACATGGAGGGTTCACAATTCGAGTTTATTCCACAAGGATCAGAATGCAATGGAGATGCCACCAGGAGGCGACATGGTGCAGCGAATCGTGGTGGAACAGTTCGTGGCAATGCGATACACACGACTGAGTCCCGTAAGGGATGAGATCATATGGAGGTATGATCGGGAGCTTCTGGGAGCTCCACTTCGGTGAACAACATGACGGCAAGAAGGGCTATGGATTCAAGGAGTGAAGGCCATGGTACTGCAGAGGCGGGTCTTCTATGCGTGCATCGAATTTTGCTTCGGATGAAAGCCTTAGTCATCAGCATATGGGGGCTGGGTTCCACCAAGGGAAAAGTTCGAATGCAAGTACCAGTGATTTCCATGGGAGGAACTTGATCATGCAGAGGTATGATCGAAGCAACTGGAGAGTTGGACTGCTCCAGATCTCATATTCGCTTAAGGGAGCCCGACAAGTCAGGGGACAAGGTCGAGTAAGCGAACGTTGCTACCAAGGAAGCTAAGGAGAACAGAATCGGTGCAAACCCTACAATGTGATGGCAGAGGCCATGCATGAGAGTTGCAGTCTGTCTTTCCATCGACCAAACAGACTGCTTGGAGAACACAGAGGTGTTGAAGCAGGAGGTCGAAAGGGGTGAGGAAGCAACGACGAGTCCAGAGGGACTTAGCTACCCAAAATCAAGCATCAGTCAGAATGGAGGTGGACTCAGAGGAGTGCCACGGAGACATATCTACTAATCGTGAAGAAAAGGGATACAGATGCGAGCAGATGGATAGTAGGGTCATAGGCATAGCAGCGCCATGGTACCGCAGAGGCGGGACTTCCGTGAAAGTCATTGATCCCTTGCTCTCACGGAGGGAGAGCGCTTGGTCGTGAAAGGGGTCGAGGAGGTGGAGCATGCAGAGGCAATCTCCAAGTACCGAGACAAGGCTGAAGGGCAGAGGCCAAGAAACTTCGTAAGACCGGTGTCAACAAGTTTCTCATCAAGATAGCCGTAAGTGAAGGACTTCGGGTCATGCAAGAGTGCACGACCAAGGAACGAAGCAGGCAGTACGCGGTGCTATACCTTTGCTACTCAATGGAGTAGGCGGCAGGGTTGATGGAGAAGACGGTACAATCGCAGAGGGGACCTCATCTATCAGAGAATTACTCCAAGTTGGGGTGAAAACTTCCCGCATTCCAGAAGTTCAATGGCATTGAGAAGGTGAATCACAGTAGCTAACTCAACGCAAGGAGTGCAAACACTTCAAGTGCTTCAGAAGTGTGAGCAAAGAGCAGGCGAAGGCCAGTAACCAGCTCGATGCATGAAGTACAACCTCGAGGAGGCGGGCGAAGTCAAGTAACCTTTGCCTTCTCAACTCTTAAGAGAATGGGCGAAACCGAGTACCCCAATTCTCTTATCTATCCAGCAGAGGAGCCCTGCACAAGTTCAAAGACCCTTCGAAGATAATGGAAGACAATAGTTGTCAAATCCTCACCGACGGTGATCAGTGCTACTGAGAGTAGATTGTCCGCTTCATTTCCCAACGAAATGCCAATCGAAAGCGGAAGTGATGCGAACCTACTTGGATGTGACAACTAACCGAAAGAAGAGTCAATGAGCAGATTTTGTGGAGGAAGGACCCAAAACTTCAGAAGTTTGCGAGGCGATGCTCGTTAAAGCTCCAACAAGCATCCACCAAGTTCAAGCAGCATGTGGAAATTTTGAGAGACTGGCGCAGTAAGGATGGTCTTTTCCTTCATTTGGTGGATCCGTAGGAATCAACGAGGATCAATACAACTCAGCCATTAGAAGGCATTATGGTTACCTCTTTAGCATTTATGGTTTTAATCTACACCAACATGTGCTGATAACACATGTTGATGTATTTCATGCTAGAAATGCACTAGTACATATGACCAGCGCCAAGGTTGTCACTATATGGTTGCCAATTTTATCTCATGTTGACCATCATAATTTCATGAAGCTTGGAATTTATTAATACTTTCTCATGCCAATGTGTTATATAGTGCTCTTATTCCTACATAAGAAGTATAGAAATAGGTCACAGATACGATGCGACAACATGCCATTTTAAAAAAAATTAGGACACAGACATAGCGTGGACACATGTATTTTTTAATATATGTAAAATTCAATTAACATGAGTTTTATAGTATTTATACGTAAATTTTATGGACTCAATAATATGGACAAATAAATATCGTCATATAAGTCTAAATAATTAAAATTATCTAAATGCTAGTATTCAAACTAATGTTTGAGCATATTAAATAATATTTAATAACCACTAGGCTTATTCTCATCATCATTATCACCTTGATCCGGTGATTCATTGACATCATCAGTAAAAATGATTTTTTCCAACTTGGTTCATCTAAAGATAAATTTGTAATTTCAAGGTCTCCAACGTCTTCAAATGAATCAAATGTCTCTAATAATATCCTACATCTTAGTCTCTCCTTAGTATTTTGGAGAGAAGAGAAGATAGAGATTACGATGAATGAATACCAAAACTTTTGCATGTTGAGGTGTCATTTTGTTCCTTTTAAGAGAGTGCATGAAAGAATATGTACTCAAGTGTTTTTCGCAATGTGATGTAGTGGAAGACTACATAAGTAACTTCAAAGCTAATGCTTGAAGCATAAGAGCAGATGAACAGTATGCGACCTATAACTTTTAGGATCTATATTATCACGGACAAAGTTCGAAACAGGATGTTTGTTGTAATACTTATGTATGTTCGTGTCTTTCTGTTTGTTCATGCTTTGCACAGCATGTAGAGGAACGGTCGAAGGCTTAACAGCCCCATTTTAGTTGGGTTTGGTGGCTTTCTTATGCTTGTAAATAAATGTTGTGTCATGTGAACACTTGTGAGAGATATTCGGTCTGTAGTGGACCATTTTGACCCTTTGTTGTGCAACCGTTCAGAGCTTGTAAAGTCTGTTGGTAATTTGCATTGTTTATGAAGCATTTCCTGAAAGGTTTGCTTGTGGATCCCGAGTGAGACGTTTTCTCTAACTCGTTTTCTCTTTTATAGGTCCTAAGGGACCATGGGAGGTTTCGGGGAGGCTGACATTTGCGGACGAACACGCATAGGTGCCGCACGACTTAGGCAAAACCAGTTAAGTCCGTGACGGATGATATCAGAGGGGGACAAGCACTCATAGAAACACTTGGTATGCAAATGTGGGGGACCTAGCGGGGCTGCGTTGAGGGCAGTCAGCACACGCGCGACCGTTTAAAGGAAAACGAGCATAGAGATGTAGGGAAAAGGAGTCGCTCGGAGGAACGGGCATCTGAGATTGACATTTAGAGGGATTGCCAACCCTTCGCTCAAGAGGCACCACGAGAACAAGTAAGCTTGAAAGAATGCGTAGCGCACAAATGTTGGGATGCCTGAGTTTGAGCTACGACTCGATGTTGATAACTATACTTGATGGTGCTCAAGGCAAGCGAGGCGCTTGGTAAAGGATATAACTATGCAAGGTAGAATGAGTTGCTTAGCGATCGAAAGAGTTGTGCGAAGCTCACAGAGGTGAGGGGAATTGCTAACTTGAAGAATTCGGTACTCATGCAAGGGCTTGTATGCGGACGATGGAATGCTCGTGGCCATCCCAATGCGACCAAAACTCGGTGCCATGGAGCATTGAAACTTTCTCTTCGATATGAGAAGGATACGTCCGTAGGAGGCTGAAGTGTGCAGAGAGTTTAGCATGTTGCTAGGCCTTGAGTGGTGCAACGGGGACTGTATTGACGTGGAGTCGCAATCTATCAAGTGCGTTTGCAGGAGATAGAACAATGCATAGTTTGTTCAGCAAATCAGAGTAGTCCAAGTGGATGGTGGTCTCCGAAACTTTCAGAGAGAAGGAAACAAAGAGAGATGTTGCTCTAACGGGATAGATATCTAGGAGGGATAAGTCCCGGCTCTCTAGAGGGAGAATCATGTGCAACAGATCGTACATGTTGAGGAGTACCTCAAAAACAACAACTCCACGAAGCTCAATGGACCGAGTGAGCAGTGAGGAGTCGTCGCATGATCTCGCTTGAGAGAATGCATTGGTGGATGCATAACGAGATCAAGTGGGGGAGCGACCGAAAGCAACGCAAATGAAGGCACACTTGGAATCGATATAGAGATCGGACTCAATGGAGGGTTGACCCATGAAATGGTGGGCGCGAAGGCCACCATCAACTCAATGCAAAATGAGGAGCGGAGTAACTTTGGTATAACTTGGCGAAGTACCCAAGTCGTATGAAGGGAGCCAGCATAGAAGATGGAACATGGAGCAGAGGCATAGAGCTTTCCTTGGACAGAGGTCAAGGACATGAATTCTTGCAGAGGCAAGAGTGGGAATATGTCGTTCCATGGATCATTCATTCTAATGGAACGAACTCATCTTGCATGATGCCAAAGACGAAGGGAGCTTCTAGGCATATGCACCTTATCTTAGAGAAGCATTTAATGGAAGAACCAAGGAGACTCAACTTGCGGAGGCTAAGTTGGGTTCAGAAGGCCTTGGCACGGGGCAAGAGGACACGGAGGCGGGTACTCTTGAAGAATATGCCACAATGTTGCCATTCAAGTTGCCATGAAGGAAGCGGTGCGCAACGGAGATTGTGTTGGTAGGGTCGAGGCACAAGATTCAGACAATGGTGCATTAATTTCAACGAAGTCGATGGACTTCGAGAGCTACTAGGCGACGGGCTGTCCTGGAGCGGTGCTTTGTCCAAGTGTGTCCCGAGAGCGAGGGGACGAAGGTTGATTGCTAAAGGAGCGAATACAATTGAAGGTGAAAAAAGCCCTATGATGTGTTGGCAGAGGCCACACATGAAGGGATCACAAATCGAGTTCATCCCTCAAGGATCAGAATGCAATGGAGATGTCACCAGGAGGCGACATGGTGTAGCGGATCGTAGTGGAACAGTTCGTGGCAATGCGATACACACGACATTGCCCCGTGAGGGACTATATCATACGAAGGTATGATCGGGAGCTACTAGGAGCTCCACTTCGGTGAACAACACGACAGCAAGAAGGGCTATGGATTCAAGGAGTGAAGGCTATGGTACCGCGGAGGCGGGTCTTCCGTGCGTGCATCGAATGTTGCATCGGATAAAAGCTTTGGTCATTAGCATATGGGGCTATGTATCATCGAGGGAAAAGTTCGAATGCAAGTACCAGTGAGTCCCATGGGAGAGACTTGATCATGCAGAGGTATGATCGACGCAGCTGGAGAGTTGGACTACTCCAGAGCCTATATTCGCTTAAGGGAGCCCAACAAGTCAGAGGACAAGGTCGAGTAAGCGAACGTTGCTACCAAGGAAACTAAGGAGAACATAATCGGTGCAAACCCAACAACGTGAAGGCAGAGGCCATGCATGGGAGTTACAATCTGTCTTTCCATCGACCAAAGGGAGCTACTTGGAGAACACAGAGGTGTTGAAGCAGGGGGTCGAAAGGGGCGAGGAAGCGACGACGAGTCTAGAGGAACTTAGCTACCCAAAATCAAGCATCAGTTAGAATGGAGGTGGACTTTGAGGAGTGCCACAGAGACATATCTACTGATCGTGAAGAAAAGGGATGCAGATGCGAGGCGACGGATAATAGGGCCTTGGGCATGACAGCGCCATGGTACCGTAGAGGCGGGACTTCCGTGAAAGTCATTGATCCCTTGCTCTCATGGAGGGAGAGCGCTTGTTCGTGAAAGGGGCCGAGGAGGTGGAGCATATAGA
The DNA here is from genome assembly GCF_036884655.1 of Musa acuminata AAA Group. NCBI lineage: Eukaryota > Viridiplantae > Streptophyta > Magnoliopsida > Zingiberales > Musaceae > Musa > Musa acuminata. The sequence continues at coordinate 30,927,393 of NC_088352.1, read as the reverse complement.
GGCAAACTCCAAGTATCGAGATAAGGCTGAAGGGCAGAGGCCAAGGAACTTCGTAAAACTGGTGTCAACGAGTTTCTCATTAAGATAGCCGAAAGTGAAGGACTTCGGGTCATGCAAGAGTGCACGGCCAAGGAATGAAGCAGGCAGTACGCGGTGCTATACCTTTGCTACTTAGTGGAGTAGGCGGCCGCGTTGATGGAGAAGACGGTACAATCTCAAAGGCGACCAAATAGGGAGTAGGCGGCCGGGTTGATGGAGAAGACTAGCGCATAGTAAGGATGGTCTTTTCCTTCATCTGGAGCATCCGCAGGAACCAATAGGGATCAACACAACTCAGCCAATGCCACATTAGAGTTAGATTCGTTGGCGAGTTGAAGCAGCATGGTGGATCAAAGGTTCGACTACTCAAAAACAGCAGCAGAGAGCAGTTGCGAGCCAAGAGGCGCATTGCAGTTGGAGTAGAAGATTGAAGACTCAGCAAAGGCGAGGAGTTGCAGTGTCGGCAAAGGCTTCGATGAGGACGTCGAAGGAATAAGTGGGGGAGAATGTCACGTACAAAGTTCTAAACAGGATGTTTGATGTAATACTTATGTATGTCAGTGTCTTTCTTTTTGTTCATGCTTTGCACAACATGTAGAGGAATGGTCGAAGGCTTAACAGCCCCATTTTAGTTGGGTTGGTGGCCTTCTTAGTCTTATAAATAAATGTTGTGTCATGTGGACACTTGTAAGAGATATTCGATCTGTAGTGGACCATTTTGACCCTTTGTTGTGCAATCGTTCAGAGCTTGTAAAGTTTGTTTGTAATTTGCATTGTCTATGAAGCGTTTCCTGAAAGGTTTGCTTGTGGATCCCGAGTGAGGCGCTTTCTCTAATCCGTTTTCTCTTTTGTAGGTTCGTGGCAATATAACCATAATCATGTAAAGAATCATAATCAACAAATTATCCAACTCTACTAGCGAAATTATCATATTCTTCATTGACATATGTTCTCTCCCTAGTAGTTGTATAATATCTTCTTAGGCATTTTCAGTCCGTCTTTAGACCTTTGAATCTTTATGAGGGGGACTTGATTGGGAGCCTCTTAAAGTCATTCTTCATTATAATATTTGAAATAGAAATTTTTGAATAAATAATTTCATAAATATACTTAATTATATAATAAATATCATTAGAAACCAAAATTGATAAATACCTAGGAAGCATGGACGCAATGGTTTTGGTGCTGTGCTCGTGTCGGACACAGATTCATCACCGACTCGATCAAACATGTGTCCTTTTTTATTTTTTATTTTTTAAATCGTTGGATATGGCGTTTGCGTGTTGGATTGGGTGCTCACGTGCGAAGGCATCGTGGAACCCTTCTTCCTCACTTGCATGGCTTCCTTTCTTTCTCACTAATGAAACCTTTTCCCCCACCCCACTTGTGGAAGAGGTAGGCTCTGCCCCTACGTCGAGCGCCTCACTAGACCACCACCACTCGTCGACCACCTATACTTCGACTATTGAGTGAATTGAAGGTTTCAACCCTTCTTCCTCGATGACTCGCCTACGAGTGACCCGACCATTGATGCGTGCTCTCGAGCCCTTCACCCTGAGCGCCTCTTTATCGTCGCGAGTTGTCTTCACCCCAAGTGCCCCATGTGCTTCTCTGCCATTTGCTCGATGTTGTTGGTCCTTCCACCTTGAGCGACCCACCTACGAGTGACTTGGCGGCCATTGCACGCCTTCAGGCCTTCGGTGACTTCACTAGCACCCGACAAAGCTTCTTCCTCACTTGTTGTTGCTTCTTCCTTAGTTGTGCTGCGTTGCAAGGTATACTACCTATTTTATTATTTTATTCTTATTTTTAATCTAGAGTTTTTTATTACTTTTGATTAATTGTTAACCTATTATTAACTTATTTTATTTTTAAATCTTAATTTTTTTATTGCTTCTTGTTAAATTGTTATAATAATTTGAATAAACTATAAAATATAATAATTTGAAAAATATATCAAGATTTTGTTTCTTCTTAGGTAGCTACTTGGGATTTAAAGAATGCACCAATCAATGAAGTGGAGTATTATTTTTTGTTGAATGATCAATAAGAATTTCTAAATTACATTATAAAAGATATGATTTCTTTCCTTAATGTTGATATATATTTTTTCTTTTATTTTCTTAATCATATTGTCCCGCATGTCATATACTACATGAATACATGGTTTATCCTTGTCATATAATCTAAGCATATCATAAGTAGATTCAATTAAATCAATAATATAATTAATATTATTCAACCAAATATCATCAAACAATTTTTTGTTCACAAATCTTGTTTTACCCAAGGATTTTAATTTCGAATGATATCGCCCGTACCAAGCGGTACGTATCGGTTCGCTAGCAAATTGGTTCATGGACCACCCGCTACCGAGCAGTACTGGTGATCTAGCCTCGTATCGGACGATACAGAGCTGTATTGGGCGGTAATAGTTGATATTTCGATCGTTACCGCCCGAAACAGGTCTGTAACGGTTGACTTCGATCGTTGCTGCCCACTACCGAGCGGTATCAGCCTAGCAACGACCTGGCTGCGGTAAGAGAAGAAGAAGCGTCGAGGGAGAGGAAGAGGGAGAATCTGGAGAACCTCGACGCTTCTCGATCTAGCATCGCCCTCCCTCAACGATCCCGATCCAGGGTAACGAAGAGGCGGCTGCTCGGCTTCTTCGCCGCGTTCTTCGTTGAAGGTTGGAGACACGTGCGGCCTTTGATGTCTTCATTGAACGTCATAGATGAGGAGAAGAAAAGGAGATAACGTCGTTGAGGCAGCGTATGCCTCCTTTTTCTTTTTATTTTTTATATTATTTTTATATTTTTATATATTAATTTTTTTATTTTTATATTATATATATATACTGAGCGGTACACCCTGGCATATCGCTCGGTACACTCATATCGTACCGTACCTAGCAAAGCTTAACATGTCGGTACGATACGTAATTACGAACCTTAGTTTTACCCAAGGTTCGCCGTACCGATGTGTACCGCCCGGTACGGGTGGTACGTACCGGTCCGAGAGGCGACCGGTACGCGGACCGCCCTCTACCGGGCGGTACACCAAAAAAAGCCTGTATCGGGCGGTAACGGTCGAAATTTCGACCGTTACCGCTCGATACCACTCGGTAACGGTCGAAATCGACCGTTACCACACTGTAGCAGTGCTACAGTGCTCCAACGGTCAAATTGACCGTTGGAGCCATTTCTCCTCCTATTTAAACTAATCTTCTCTCCCCTATTTCATTATACACTCTTAAACTCTCTCTCAAACATTTCTTTTCTCTCATAAACTCTATAAAACAACGATTTGTGAATTCAATCGAGGTAAATTTGGGAAGATTAAGAGGAAGAACTTTCTAATCAAGAGGTATGAGTCAAACTGCTCGAGGAACTACCGATACCCAACGGTCACACTCGTCCACCCAACGTGCAAAGGCAAAGGGGAAGGCAATAGCATCAGTTGCATCGTTGGAAAGAATCGAGTCGGGCGACGAGACACCTTCACAATCACATTCTCTTTCTCGTTCGGTCCAGAGACATGACAGCAACACGGACAGCAGTGCCTCAACAGATGATGGCGGTGATACCGGGCAGTCGTTGGTCTCGTCTGCACAACTTGAGGGTGGTGAATGGATTGAGGAGCAATATTTTACACATGCCACTCAAGATTCAGATCATGGAACTCGACAAGGTACTGGTTAAGTTTATGCGCGGAAGGGAAAGGAGAAGGGGAAGGGGAAGGCAGTGGATGAATATGAACAAATGCGACAGAGCATACATGATATAGACACAGAAAGAGACTCATCGTATTCACAGCCATCGTATTATGAAGAATCATATGGGCAACAACAGTATGGTGATAGTTGGTCATCCTTCTCTGAGCAACAACATGATACAGAACAACACCAATATATGCCTCAAGAGCTGCCTCGGACAAATATGATTTATGACGATCAATCTACGATCAGTACCACATTGATGCATCAATGACATACGGTGTATCAATACACTATGTCATGGGATCAATTTCATGATTGGGTCCAACAAAAGTATCATATTGATATGTATCGGATCGAGGACCCCGATCCACCACCCGTGGAGGCCCGTCGTTCGTTTTGGTGGTAGAATTAACAATCAGGTATATCTAGATATATGATTATTTAATTCATTTGAATTTTAGAGTTTATATTGTAACAAAATAGTCTAACAATTCAACTAATTTTTCTATAGATATTTCAATCTATAACGAGCTGAAATACGAACCTCGAACAAGACTACCTCAAAGCCCGAAAAAGATATGTGATGCTATTTTTACCAAATTTACATTGATTTTGCTAAACTTATACTATTACTATATTTATTTGTAACTTGAAAACTCTATCCTAACTTTTTTTTTAATTTTCAGGTATTTTCGGAGGGATAAATCGGTGAAATCAGGTGTACCGAGCGGTACACCTTGGTATACCGCTCGGTACGCCGTACCGTACCGTACCGAGCCAGCGTCGAAACGCCGGTACGGTACGGTTCGGCGAACCTTGGTTTTAACAATATTATTATTTATCTAACATGACCATTTGTCGCTAATAACCATTGTTTGAAACAATATTTTGAATATCGTACCGTATCGCCCGGTACGTACTGGTCTGCCAATAGATCAGCATGCGAACCACCCGTTATCGGGCGATAGTAAGTATTTGGCCCCATATCGGGTGATACGTGGCTGTATCAAGTGGTAACGTTTGAAATTTCGATTGTTACTGATCTGTACCAGCCAATACCGGTCGATTTCGATCGTTATCGAATGGTAACAGTGTTCTAATGGTCAATTTGATCGTTGAAGGCCTCCTCAAGGGTTTTTAAACCCTTTCCTCTCGCCCATTTCAATCCATTTCACTTGCACTGTTTTAAACTCTTTGAAACTCATTTTTTCTCATATTCTCTCTCTTTTTCTCATATTTTCACTCTCCTAAACTCAACAAAGCTATGAATTATGGATTAAATCAAATTGTGGAACTCGACGAGGTACTAGTCAAGTTTATTCATGGAAGGGGAAGGGAAAGCCAGTGGATGATTTTGAATAGATGCGACAGAGCCTACACGACGTAGACACAGAATGAAGCTCATTGTATTCATAGCCATAGTATGATGGAGAATCCTATGACCAACAATAGTACGGTGATAGTTGGTTATACTTCTCCGAGCAATAGTATGATACATGATAACAAATCAGTAGCGAAATTAAAAGTTCTGACATTCACTAATACATGCCTCAAGAGCCGCCTCGGACACGTGATTAATGATGATCAACCTAGGACCATCACTACATTGATGCATTAATGATACACGGTGTATCAATACACTATGTCGTGGGATCAATTTTAGGATTGGATTCGATAAACATATTATATTGATATACAGATACATAGGATCGGGGATCTCGATCTCGATCTACCACTCGTAAATGCTCGTCGTTCGTTTTGGTGGTAGAATCAGCTATATCTACATGTGATTACTTAATTTATTTGAATCTTAAAGTTTAAATTGTATATAAAATAATCTATCAATTCAAATAATTTTTTGTAGATAATTCAATATTAACGGAAGGACGATCCGGAATGGATCGAAATTGCGAACCTTGCACAAGGCTACTCCTCAAAGCCCGAAATGGATTTGTGGCACTATTCTTACCTAATTTACATTAGTTTTGCTAAAACTATACTAAATATATATTTATTTTTAACTTAAAAAGCCTATCTTAACTTTTTTAAAATATTTTTCAGTTATTTTTGGAAGGTTTTATGCGTATTTTAGTTATACCGCTCGGTATACTGTACCATACCATACCGAGCAAAGCTCGGTACACTAATACGGTATGGTATTTAGAACCTTAGGTTGAAGTCCATTGTTGATAAGTTAAAAACCTTTTAAGCATAATAATTGTTGAGGCAAACTTTTTCTCAGCTACAGAAAGTAACTTTAATGACCCAAACCATAAATTCTTTCGTAAATTTGATAACTTCTTTCATCAAATTTGAAATAACTTCTGGTCACTACAGAAAGTCACTTCTGCAACCTCATTTATAAAGTTCATTCATTAAATTTGAATTAAAATATTTATCTTGCAATTGACTGCATGGCTCTACCATCAGTCATAATCATAAAGTTAATTAAGGGCCTCTTTTATGAATCACTCAATTCATCACTTACAATACAAACTCCTTTTTCATTCTATGTGCCATTAATCAACCGTAAGAACCTCTCAATATTTTTTCTTACTTTTCGAAGGAGAGTTGTTCCTAATAAATTATTACCAGCTGGTAAATAACCAGATCAAGATAAAGGATTGTTCACAGTAAAAATAAAAACACTAATATAATACAGATTTCTTTCTAGGTGAAATTAAAACCAGCAGAATAAAATATTCTAGCTATTTCATAATGTAATTGATCACGTGCTATTCAATACATTTCACTTTGTTACTATCACTTTATTTTCATTAGAATACCTACTGACAAAAATAGTAGAAGGGGGTAATACTTTTTACAGAGCTCTTTGTTGTTTTGTCTTTAAATTTTTGCATATCATAGATATCCTTCATTGTTAATTTTTGCATACTATAATTTGTTGATCGGTCATCTTTAATAGATGTGCTCTATCTCTTGTATAAACACTTTTCTTGACTTAATGACAAAAATTACATTGCCATATAATATTCTCACCACCTCCGCTTAATTTGTCCATTTTAGTGACATGTCTCTATAACGGTTTGTAATGTTCCTTATCATTAGATATAGTAAGAACATAAATTCTATCAAAGTTATACTGATAGTACTCGATGAACTCATTCCGAAGGTTTTGGTGGATGACTCTCTTTTCCATCAAAAACCATGAAAAGAACAATATTCATCAAGTAACATAAAAAATAAACATAAAAGTGATTATTAATAAAATGGAGAAGGAAATGTAATAAAATTGTAGAATTAGATTGTTATCTCTAATGTGCAAGAAAGAAACCAAGGAAATGCAATAAAATAGAGAATCCATGTAATTATGATAATTGAAATTTGAAAACCATGATTGTGCCTAAATTATAATTCAACATTTTATAGAGGGCACATAAGATGGAGTACTTCAAATAATGGTTTTATATTAAAATTTCTAATTATAATCGTAACACTGGTGGAAATTTCATGTCAATATAGTCTTATATGTGTTTCTGTAAAAGCAAAAATAAAATGAAAACCATATTGCTATAATTATGATATAATAATAATGTAACGTATATTATGGCTAAAAAACAATAATAAATAATATCTAACCTGCACTGTTTGATTCTAATAAATGTACTTAGATAGTACAGATATATTACAATTAAATTTATTAGAAAGCAACAAGGATTCATATGAAAAGAAAAAGATTCTGCACTGTTTGATTTCTGTAGTATATAAAATTATTTATTAAATACAAATAATTTTTGCAGTATATAAAATTATCATTCATACAAGTCTTTGCAATTACTTTACCAAACAATGGTTAACAAAAAAAAATATTTCCACATAATAACTCTAAGCTTTGCACCAAATTATAGCTTATGGTGCGAGTAGTTTAGTTCCACAGAGTACACTTGATATTCTTTTAATAAATTCCTTACATATGTTCATATAGCTTACTTTACTCTTGTTATACTCTAACTTATTACTCATATATTTAACAATACAAGTTAATCATAATAAGATGCAGTAACAAAACCTACCATGAATATAGTTATATGTTCTCTTTGAGCTTGTGAAATTATAATTTAGGGACATCAAAACACAAAAATGTGGTAATAAATTTCTAAAAAAAATTTAAAAAGAAACAAAAGCTAAAAGGCTTATTACTGCGATCGAGCTCGTGGGTTTGTATGAGCGAGGTCGTGGGTGATAGGGGATAGGACAACGGGACATCAAGGGTTTGCACGAACGAGGTCGCTGGTGATAGGTGACGTCCCGATGAGTCCTTGAGGGCGAGAGGGACATTGTGGGCGCATAGTGATAGGCGATGGGTCGTGATGCATGTTGCGAGTCACCAAGGGCCTCACATGATCGGGCAATGGGTGCTAGTGAGGTTGCGGGTTACCGAGGGCACACATTGTACGATGTGGGTGAGGTCGGGGATTTTCGAGGCGGGTTGTGGTCGTCGAGGTCATGCTATAGTGGCTTCAGCCTTTAACTAGATGTAGGTGGGCTCGAGGTGCAGGTTGTGGTGTTGTGTTGAATATGCTCCAATTATCGTTGGAAGCCTAGGTTGGAACCCCCTTGTTATCGCCGCACTCTACTTGTGCTGCATCACACCTTGCATTCTGCTAGAGAACCATGATTTAACATCAATGATCCTCCAGGTTTGATAAGAAATCCCCAAATGTGAGGGTCACGCGAACTTAGTGCCGCACACGAGTGTCACCCGAGGAAGGGTGCTGGAGCAGTGGGCAGGGGCTTGAGAGAGGTATTCTGACATTGATACGTCATTTCCAAAAATAAAAAAAATAAATAAAAATAGACACAGGTCAGCCACGTGTCCGATTGTGTCAGTGACATATCTATGTTCGACACTTGTTTGTCATGAATACACCCACCAAATTGACGTGTCCGTGCTTCTTCATAGATTTCTACTTTTGGGTGCAAGTAGTCATGTTTTGAATGTAAGTCTTGCCACATTATATTGTTCTATATGTCTTCGGTAGGGTTTAACATATGTATACTGACCATGGTTTCCAATAGTGCTAGGATGGTTCTGTATGGGTAGTGTTTATCGGTCCGATAGGTTATCAATATTCAATACACGAACTGGTGCAAACCATAGTCTGCTTGATACCAGAACTGTAGTGGGTAGTAGAGGCTTTGCACTGGAAACTGGACAGTTCACTCGGTGCTAGACCTGTACCAAGTAGTAAAGGCTTTGTGTTTTTTCGATATAGGGTGGTACAGGCTCTGTACCAAGTTCTTAAATTTGCTCTAGTATTGTTTCATACAACCTAAGTTACCTAAAAAGAGAGGAGCCATTACACGACTCTTTCAATGATGGGTCTAGGAGGGTCAATGTTGGCAGCCTCCTATGAGTGATTTTGTGGCTTGAATCTTGAGCAACTTTACCATTGCCAAGGCTTGCCCCTTACCAATGCTTTAATTTGTATGGAACAAAATGGGGAGATTACAAGGCTTAATGTATGTGTGCATAATGTATGTGTCATGTGGACACAAAATTTGTCAACTTTCTCCACCTCAAAACCCTAAACCCTAAATCCTAAACCCTAACTAGAACTAGAATAAGTGAGATGATAATTGTGGAAATTAGATGTTCCACCCATGAGGAAATAGATGGAATTTACCCAGGCTTAGAAGGCATGCTTTCAAATTGCAGTATCGTCCATAGTCACCATACCATGCCATTGTACACTCGTATGAGGATATCATTGTACTGACCATCTAATACCATCTAATACGAGGATATCATGGAATTTTTAGATCATATGGCTTTATAGTAGTCAATAAATATTGGTTCTTACTTCTTACCAGGTACCATACATGTTTCTAAAAGCTCGATAGTAGGATTGATCGTGTTCGAGAGGGGTTTATTGGCATAATTTATTTTGAAACAGCTGGTATTCAATTGATAGTCGATAATTGGAGGTACAACTAGGATTGGTCAAGGATCATGCTTGTCCCGGTGATCCTTCGAAGATGAGTGGTTTCAGTTTCATACTTAATTGATATTGGTTAAATATAATTAAATTAGATCATTAGTGGCCAATCCCACTGTCTTGTTTTATGAACTATTCTGATTATTTTATTGGTTAATTGTGATTTTTGACCTGTCACGGTTACCCGAGCCATGAGGAAATTAGAAAAGTTGGCCTGTCGTAGGTAGGGATTTCACATGTGAGAAGGAGTTTGTTTTTTCACATGTTGATCAAATCTCGACTTAGTTTGTCTGATTTCTTACACTTTTGGCAAAATTGTATATACATATTCTCATTTATGTTTTTTTCTTAAGTTTTCTTTTTGTTGGACTACTGCGCAAACATTACTGATTTATAATATTGCTCATTCAAAAGGGGATGATCACAGTATAATGATATACTATCCTAGCTCTGCTGGTGGTGGAATGAAAGAGTTATTTCGGAAGGTTTGCTTTGTAATTAAATCATTGACTAGCTTTTTATTTTCTTTCTGCTATCCATATGAATTATATGCTATTTGTGGATTGATTTTTGTACTTTGATGTAAATCACATGGTTTTTTATGGTAATCATATCTGATCTTTTATGGTCAGATGCAAGTGATGCCCTTCTGTGGTTGTTAGATATATTCGGTAAGAGGCTTTGAGTATTAAAAGAACAGTAATACTCTTGGCTGCTAGCTTCTGATATTATTTCATAACTATTTCTAACTATAACAAAGAATTCTTTATATTAGTTAAAGTTATCTGCCATTAATATGATTAAATTAAGTCTCAATTTACAAAAAAAATATTTCAAATGTTTGAGGAAACGATGTATTCTCTTGGTCTCTCATATGTATAGTATAATATGCAAAATAATGCATAAATTTACCCCATTTTGATATATACAGTTTTAGAGGAAAAATGGCATTTTGGAATACGGCAGATCATTTGTTGCTCAGTTATGTTAATTTTCCATTTCTGAATGTTGGGATTTCTAACTGTCAGCTTCAAGTGACTAATGGATCTATCATGGGACTTGTCATCTAGATGAGGATATTTAGTCCACTGACTTATTAGGCATCTCTGTTTATGAAGATGTGAAAATACTTAACATAGTCCTGATAGGTAATTATGTAAATTCTACAATGAATTTAAAGCTTAGTTCTTGAGGATCAACACTCCTACCCCTGATTCACAATTTGAATTCGTTATTTCTATGTGGATGTAAGTTGTAAGGAGCTTAAGATTCGGGCCAATATTTTTCTCTGTAGTCTAAGACCATGGTTGTTATTCCTTAAGGTGTTACTTTGTGATTGATGGAAGTGTGTGATGATCTTTTTTTCCCTATCTTGGTTTTTTTTAAAAAATGTAATATACATGCTAAATCTTTTGACAGTTGCAGTTCATGTACCATTCCTAGATGTGAATGATATGAGGAAACAGGAAATAAAAGAAAAGATGGGCGCAACAGGATTATTGACAATTTATGTGATACATTTCATTTCTTTTTTCTTATTATTATTTTCAAAAATTCTAGGCGATACAGGTAAATATACTGCCTAGTTTATTGGTATATGCCTATCCAATTGGTTACGGGAACAGTTATTGAACTTGTATTTAAAATATTGCAGGGCCAAAAGTGATAACATGAAATAAATTATAAATTACTGATGCATGTATACTGTATGTGCTGGGTTTGTTCTTTCTAACTGGAACCATGTTATGATCTTTTTTCCTTATCTTGGTTTTTCTTTAAATGTAATAAACATGATAATTTTTTCGAGGATTGCAGTTCATTTTAACAGCAACTGTTAATCTGGGTTTGTTCTATTTAACAGGAACTGTGTGATGATCTTTTTTTCCCTATCTTGGTTTTTCTTTAAATGTAATATGCATGCTAATTCTTTCGATGATTGCAGTTCATGTACCATTCCTAGATGTGAATGATATGGGGAAACAGGAAATTAAAGAAAAGATGGGGAAGAAGGGATTATTGACAATTTATGTGATACATTTCATTTCTTATTTCCTATTATTATTTTCAAATATTCTAGATGATACAGGTCAATATACTACCTAGTTTATAGGTACATACCTATCCTGTTGGTTATGGGAACAGTTATTGAACTGGTATTTGATTTCACTGTTGTGACTCAACCTATAATTATTGAGGTTAAAACTTTTGCCGAATCTATATTGACAAACTATGATATGCTTTATGCAAATAAATATAAATGAATTCTATATGTCTCTTGGCTTGTCTCTAAAATTCTATTTAAGTGCTTTAACTAATAAAAGCAGAAAAACTGCATGGGGCATTGCTGTCATTTGTAGTCAAGCTTTGGAATTGCAGCACCAAGAAACTTACTATGCTGATCTATAGGTTGGAAATCGGTCAAGCGAATTTCATCCAGAGGTAAGGAGGGTGAGGCGTGAGGGCTCTTACATCTATGAGGAGTTTATGCCTACTGGTGGAACAGACGTGAAGGTTTTGCTGATTATTATTATTTTTAATGTTATTGTCTTGCTAGTATTGTTGTCATCTTGGTAAATATTCCTTGGTACTTGTTGCCAGGCATACTTTTGAAACAAAGAGTTTTTCATATTTTTAAGAAACATGTAACTGGATTTAGGCGTGCATATCCTTATATTGATCTAGATGGAAGTACACAGGAATATATATACAATGGCTTCAGGTTTTATTGAAGATGATATTAACCTAAACGTAGATATCTAGTTGTGTTTGCTTTGTCTGAGCCACAAGTTTAATTAAATATCACATTCATTATCCACATTGAGATTTATTAATCATCACTCGAGCATATCACAATATCCTTGTAAAACTTTATCTTGCCAGAAGATCCTGCTGTCAAATATTTACATTTGACTGTTTTTGTGAAAATTGGCATAGTAAGAGAGCTATTTCCTTTTGTAATATCCTACAGTTTTGTATTTATGTCATAACCTTATAGACAATAAAACAACATGGGTTATTTCATGATGCTAGTGATAATTATTTCTTGATTTAGTTAAGATGGATTTAAAATGTAATTGAATGTTCGTTGAACTCTGACGAATACTAGGTTTTCAATCAATAGAAACTTTTGGAGAACTCAGTCACAATTACTAGTTGTCCTAAAAGAAATATTTATTACTAGGTACAATAACATTTTTTGTCCCATTATTTGACCTGAAATTGTCGTACTTTGATTTAATCTTGAAATGACCTTTGGAACTCGATGAATCTTCTCTATTTCTATGACTTCATTGGAATTTGTCAACAATAAGAAGTAATGGCCTTCTTGTGATCACTTGTTCATCTGAGTGTAAGTACCATACTAGTTGTTGTGAGAGATGACTTGTACGTCTTAATGCAAGTACCATACTAGTTGTTTTGAGATTTTTCATCTTTTGATTGAGTCCTTTCTTATCTTTTGATTGAGTGCTTTCTTACTTTTTGAGACAAAAGATAGGCCAAGAGCTTTTGATGTGTAATTCTGGTCAGCTAAGCTAAGAAAATTTCTAATATTGTAAGCTCTTTCCGATTGCATTCTTCATTTGATATAACTAACCTTAATCACTTATATCATAGATGATCCCTTGAATATAACAAAATTTGATCTCTCATGGAATAAGTTGACTAGGGACATTCTTAACACTCCTCAACCAGCTTGGCTAATCCTTATCCAAGGGTCTTTTGAAGCCTAAGATCTCTATTTGACCAAGGAAAACTCTTCACAGCAGCCCACTTACCTTAATCCAGGTCCTAATAGGTTCGGATTAGGGTAGTTCTCACCCAAATAGCAGTAGCCACCAAGGGAAGCATGCTCCTACTTGGAGTAGGAGAAGGCTCTATGCTAGCCCTGTAAGGAAAGTCTTGAAACTCGGACTCTTGCCCTACCTCAGTTATAAAAGTGAGAGAGCCCCATCTAAGGCATCCTCAAGGCAGTTCAATCTCAATCCTAGTAGGATTAGGATTAATGCAACCTCCAACGGAAGACTCCTACGGCTTGATTGTAAGGAACTGAGAAGTCCTAATTATGTTAGGATTTTGGATGCCTTTAATCCTATAAATTGAGTTGTAGTCCCCTTATGGCACCCAAGTTGTGCTCCTTCTTGAATGCCCAATTGGCCCTAAGTTAAGAAAAGAGGAGAGAACAGAAAGAGAAGAACTTGCGGACAGAATTTCTGCACTCGTAGGACAGTAACAGCTCCCTTCTTACTTCTATCTAGCCTTCTGGCTGGCCTGAGACAACTTTCTAGCCAAGAGGTAGTAGTAGAAGAAGAGAGGAGGAAGAAAGCCTTGAGTGCCCTTCTTCAGCAATAGCCGAGATCAAGCAAGGAGTCCTCTTCTTATAGCCTGCAGTAGAATTTTACAAAAGAGAATTGTCACAGAACTAGTAGCTTCGTCTTCACCCTCGACAACCATAGATACGACAACTACAATAGAATCAACCCCTTCCTCAGTTCCTAACAGAGGTGGTGTTGTCTGATTGGTGAAAGTAGGGATAAAAGAGAGAACCAGCAGCAAGCGTTCTGCCACTATTTGTCCATGCTTATCACACGAGAACTTCCAAGTGATTGTTGCTTGAGAACACTTTGCTGTATAGTTCCCTATTTTAGGCACTTTAAACTTACGACAAGAGTAGATTAATTTCCCCTTTCTATGTTATGTTTTTATTGCAAAAACATAACTCCTTCACCAAAACATCCATCTGAGAGGTGGTATCGGATCGACAAATCATCGCACCCGAACCCCATACGGATAATGTGGTATTAGAGAAAAGATCTTATGGATGGTGACCACGGGACAAGGATATAAAGAGTTGGGCGAAGAATTACACGAGTTGGAGATCATGCCATGCTCACTTGGAGGAAGATTCATCAACGGGATGACAACCAACAACCCAACAACTTTGCTCGGCCTTATGGCCTAGTAATAGTATTAGCCTAGCAGATGGATATTGTGATCGGTTGGATGCAAGCCAAAGCCAACCCAACTATGAAGGACGATTGAGTAAAGAACATCACAAGATAGGAGAGATAGTCGTCTCCATCCAAGATGTGCAGCCACGAAGAAGATGCTTTCGAGCATAACATCGCAGTAAGAATTCGATTGTTTCGAGTCGAGGCTCGCATCAATATACCCTCCTACTACGGCTCGATCAATACTGAGATATTAGACTCATGGATAGATCAACTTGAAACTTACTTTGATATATATGGTTACAACAATGACGATAGGGTGATGTTTTTGTGACTCATGTTGATTGAATACACACTCGTATGGTGGAAAGCATATCTTCAAATCAACGATGTTGAAGTCGTGTCATGAACACGATTCAAAAGGCTCACCTGAGAGGAATTCTGCCCTATGAGGTATCTTAAAGAAAGATGAAGTGACATTACTTTTGTTAAGGAAGGGGATCAATCCATACAATAATACACCATCGAGTTCTGACAACAAGCGTTGGCACTCTGAATCTCCCTCAACGATCACTCGACGGTGATGAAATACACCAAGGTTTATTGAACCGCCCAAGTCTGTACGGTATGGGGTGGTATGCACCGATTTGACTCGTTATCGAGATCTGGCTCACTCGAGTTCTCGTTGGCACGTCCTGTATATTGTGTGTATACATTGGTACAAATTGGTACGTACCGTACCAACAAATTTTCGAGACGGGTGTGGTACCCGAAATGGTGAACCCTGAAATACACTACTGACCTCTATGCCTAGATCGATACAAAACTAAGCCTCTTCAGAACTCATGACATCACGATAGTAAGTTTGATTGCAATGATGATTGAGAATAAGAATCAAACACACATTGAGAAGAATGCAAAGAAGGCCAAAAGGAAGGCACCCAAATGCCAAGAAAAACAATGGGAGTGGTAAAACCTCATCTTATTTCAAAACAAAATGATTTATTGAATAAATTTTTTTCTGTAATTATTGTAAAATTGTAGGTCACACTAGAGAAATTTTGGAAGGTTCATCTCAAATTCTTCCTAAAGAAGCGGTTGAAGAACGATCAAGGTCGGTGAACTGCGACCATGATCGTGGACGATGACTCCATCGAACTTTCATCGGTTCCTTGCGTGGATCCGAGTCTATTATTGGTCGCCAAACTGAAGATTATATACTCGAATTTGACTCTCGGTCAAAAGGTTTGCTAGGAGCTTATCACTATAACGATTCAAGTGAAGCAAGAAGTCGTTGACAGATTTTCGTCATCAAGTGCCAAAAGAACCATATCTCGGGTAGCTTGCTCAAGAAGCTCGGCCGAGAGGCGACATTGCATTTGTGCCTATATCCTCTTGGATGGCTTCATGATGATGTGGAGATAAAGATTGACTCACAACATAAGATACGCTTCGCCAATACAAAGGAACTCATCGATGAGGTGACATGCGATGTGGTTCTGCTTAACATATGCCAAATAATCCTTGAGAGCCCCTACTTATTTGATCAAGATGTTGTGTGCTTTCGCTGAGCCCAAAAGTATCAACTCCAAAAGGATGGAATGCAGTTTCTCGTCACCTGAGATCCAATTAGTTCGATGAAAGATTTGAAATTCGCCAGCCAAGCAAAGAGGATGGTGATCATGTCCATCTAAATCATCCCCAAGCTAATTCAATCCCAATCCTAGTAGCACTAGGATTAGGGTAGCCCATAGCTAGCTAGGGTAGCACCAAAAGGAAGACTCCTGCAACTGCAAGGAATTGAGAAGTCTCAATCATATTAGGAATTTTGGTTGCCCTTAATCCTATAAATCTAAATGGTTGCAGCCCCCTTTAAGCACCCTGGTTGTTCCACCTCTTAAGTGCTTAATTGATCCTAAGCTTAGAAGAGAGAAGAGAAAGAGACGAGAAGAGGGAGAAAAACTTGCAGACAGAACTTCCACAGCCGTAGGACAGTAGCAACACCCTTCTTACTTCTCTCTAGCCTTCCAGCCAGCCTAGGACAGCTTCCTAGGCGAGAGCAATGGTAGAAGAAGAGAAGAGGAAGAAAGCCTCGGCAACCCTTCTTTAGCAGCAACCGAATCGGCAAGCAAGGAGTCCTTAAAGCCTGCGACATAATTTTGCGACAGAGAACCATCGCAGATCCAACAGCTTTGTCTTCATCCTTGACAACTAAAGATGCAGCAGCAACTACAACAAGATCAACCCCTTCCGCAGTCCCTAACAGAGGTGCTATCATATTGGTGAAAGGAGGGAAGAAAGGGAGAACCGGCAGCAGGCGTTCTGCTGCTATCTATCCATGCTTGTCGTGCGAGAACTTCCAAGCGATTGTCACTCAAGAACTCTTTGGCTTAGTTCCCTGTTTGAGGCACTTTAGTGTGAAATTTGTCAAATATCATGTTCGCTTGCCTGAACTTTTACCTTCCTACACTTTACATCGGGAAGAATGCTAAATCTATCCTCTAATTGTATCTTATGTGTTGTGGGATGTATTTCTTGTCTTCTTGATTGTTTCATTTGGGAGAGGCATCACAACTCAGATTGGTATTCCTGTAGGTATATACTGTTGGTGCAGAATATGCACATGCTGAGGCGCGAAAATCTCCTGTTGTTGATGGTGTTGTCATGAGGAATCCTGATGGAAAAGAAGTAACATCTTTTAGCTTTTCTGTTGTTTAATCAATCAATAGCTTATCCAATTTTGTATCTGATTTTCATTGTAGTCATATTGCATTATGTTGATGCACTTTCTCTTTCACAAATCTGTATTTTACATGTTTTGATGCTTGAAAGTAGGGATGTTGCTGGTTCAGTCTGACATAATTAAGAATTACTAGTTCATTTTGTCAATCAGAATGCTGCCATCACCACTTTTGTCTAATATATATTAATTCATCATTTATTTCCAAATGTAGAAGTAGTGCTATATTAGGAAGTTGTCTCCAACTTTAAATCAAAAAAATAATCAATGACCTTTTATGTTGTGCTTTCTATCCCTTTCATTTACTTCATTATCATGCACCTTCCTTTTGTCTCCACTATCCGGCACTACTCTATTAAAACATACCACTTTATATCACCTGATACTTTCCAATCCCATGTCTCTTGTCATTAGCCAAAAAGCTTTGGATCTCCAAAAATCCTTGCCTTTTTTTATCTATGCTTCTCCTGTGTTTCATCTCCTGTTATTTTTAAATTGTCCTCTTTATCCCTTGCACTTCTTTGTCCTGATTATCCCTTGCACTCCTTTGTACGATACGATGCATATCCAATTTGTGGCAGTCCATGGTGTTATCCTTAGAATGTTACAGAAATTTCATTAATGTTTAGGCTGATAAATACTTTGTTTGCGGGCCCTTGCCATTTAGCTGCAAAAATGTAGGATTAAATAGACATGCTTTAATGTAATAATTGAGGCTATAAAGGTTTTCTATGCACTCATTGTTTTTGCTAGTTTTATCTCTATAGCTAGCAAGGACCTTGGCAATCTTGGTATCGAGGTCCCTTTTAGAAACTTTTAGCATCCTTTTTGGTTGGAGAGTGTTATCTCAATTGGTCCTTGTGGTCAACTTTTCTGTAAGATATGTGGTCATTGCTATTGTTTTAAGAAGCCCATTTTGTATTGACATGTGCCATCTGTATCCGGTGTTCATAGTTGGTCCTTCACACATGTTGGAAGTTGTAACCATGGATTCATGTGTTGTTACATAGCCAAAGAATTGTTTTTTGTGTTCATTTTGTGACCTGAAATTGTTGTGAATTAGGTGTAACGGCTAAATATCTTTCCTTACCCTTGAATTATTTAGATATTCTAACGTCAGACCAGTACAAAACTAACCCATACAACAGGGCTTATAGTTTGGACTTTGGAACCAAATTAGGCTTTGATTCAAACCTTAAGGGAGTCATACAATCGAGAGAGAATGGTGATTCCATGCCCTTGAATTTGATAGACTTTCTGCTTGACCATTGTTGGAGGGGGTTTTTCATGGATTGCCAATGATTATGTCATGTTGGATGGTTGGGGGTGCCATTCCATTGTGCGGTCAGCATAGTGAGGAGGTTGTTCCCACAAATGTTACTTTCTTGATGCCAATTGATGTTCCATATCTTTACAATGGAGAGAGTAACTTGTTTAGGGTGACGTTTCAAAAACTTGTTAGAGCGGTACATGCCCATCAATATATTTTCATCCAAACGGCCAATGGGATGGAGATTGAGCAATATCTTCTGGTCTGTTCTCGAACACGGATTAGAGGGTGGTAACCTTAGTGGATCGAACGGTAAGTTTAAAACTGGGAGCTGATCTACTCATTGCACACAATAAAACAAAGACTTGTAGGCCTTCTAAAACCCCTTGCCTTTCCTTCTTTCACCTCTCTTCACTTCCTCTCTCAATCACATTATATTTTTCCCCAACTTCTCTCCCAAACTCTTTAAACTCTAGCTCTCTCAAATTTAAGTTAATGTCAACCAGTTAAAGCTTCATTCTCCATAACTCAATTTGGTTTTTCTCGAAGACAAGGTAAATCAAAAGCTTAATATCCAAATTATTCACATGTAGTTAGTAGCAAGAAGTTTAGTTCTTATATTTTGTTGTCTGAAAACATAATTATTTCTTTAATTTAGGTTAGTTTTAGGCATTTTATTAAGAAAGTTGGGGCTAGATCTTATTTTGTTGTCTACAAAATAGATGTATTGATTTGACCGGCATTTGAGACAATCATTATATTTATTTAAAGGAGAACATGACTTATGTCACTATGTTCTGAAATATGCTTTGAACTAACCTTCACCAAGTAATAGAGACAATGTGCTTTTTTAACCTTGTATGGCACATATGTTAATTGTACTTAAATTAAATGACTAAGATTTATTGCACTAAGAAAAGAGTTAATTTGTATCAATATGTAGATGTGGAACTTCTGGTCAAGTCACTAAGGCCCATAATAACCTTTGAGTACTAGTGCAAGATTAAATCTAGAAAGCATCCTCTCACGGGGTTTTCACTTATATTCAAGGGTAATCGGATTTGACACTTGAAATGTTTGGTGCTTGGGGATGCTAGCCTAGTTAGCCAAATATCCGTAGGTTGAGTTCCTAGTCTTGACCATAAAGGTTGTTCTCATTTTGGCACCATTATACATGATACCAAGGTATGCAATACCGAATGGTACCGTCCGGTATGGGTAGTACGTACCAGTCTGATGGCATACCGGTACGCGGACCGCTTGGTACCGTTACAGTGCTACAGTATTACACTGTAGCACTGCTACAGTATAAAAATTATAAAATAGTTTGGTACATCAGGGTGTACCTCTCGGTACACCGGTACCATACCATACCGAGCCAACCTCGAAACACCGGTACGGTACGGTATGGTATTGCATACCTTGCATGATACCACTAAGATAATCACTTTTTATATGTTTTTAATTATATTGTCATACCATCTATTTACTAAACTATTTGTCATTTGTTATACAGGTTAGGTATCCGGTTCTATTAACTCCAGGAGAGAAGCAAATGTCAAGGGATGTTTGTCTTGCTTTTCGCCAATTGGTAATAACTCTAAAATTTGAGCCCATGTCTTTACGATTTCATTTTCTATAGAAAAATTGCTTATTTTGATTTTAACTAATATTTACTAAGATATGTTGACGGGACCTATCAAGTTTTTACATTGATTTTTTATGCTAAATAATTTAGTAAGCTTACAATATGGTGGACATCGTGTTTAATATTTTTAAATGTAAAATATATAATGGAACTAGAATGTTGTAATGTTTTATTATTTGTATTATTCAAGTAATTTCACATATAAATTGGCGTGGAAAATCACGATGAGCATTAAAGAAATTTAAGATCAAATTGATTGATCGGACTGCATAAGAGGCATTTGATGTTCAAGTTTCAACAATATAACAAACTGAAATTATCCTAATGCATAAATAATGAAGTAAAATAATAAAATAAAATTTTTATAATAATAAAAAATCTACAACATTAAGATATTGATCAAAATTTTAAACTATTAATTTTGTAGAAATAGTTTATCTCTCAATTTTCCTTCGGTTTTTAATATACTGTTTAGCTTATAATTTAAAATTTTAAAGTTATATTATGTTAATATTTGCTCATTAATATTATATTGATTTTTTTCATGGTTTTAATCAAGGTTTGCCTTACCAATCCGAACTAGTGTCTTGATCGACTAGCGGCATGGTACGTGCCACCGTGCATTGGTGTACTAAGTGTTGGCATGGTGGTGCATGTCGACAGCCTAGATTAATGCCAAAAATTGCTTCAATTTTTTTGAAAATTAGAAAAACTTATACAAGGGTTTTAGGTTGTAAATAAATATAAAATTAGTATAATTTCAGTAAAAACATTCTAAATAAGGAAATAATAGTTGCATTTATCTTTTTTGAACTTTGAGGAGCAACTTTATGCCATGTTTCGGATTGTTCTTCCATTGGTTTGAATTGTTAAATTTTGAGTTAAGCTTTAAGATTCAAATGAATGAAGTAATAAATTGATTGATCGATAGATACACTTGGTTTTACCATAAAAAATAACGACGGGACCCCATGGTCGATGGATCAGGGTCCACGATCATGTATCTGTATATGAATATAATATGTTTGATATACCCAATCCTGAAATTGATCCTAGATATAGTATACTGATACATCGTATGTCCTTGGTGCATCAATGTGGTGATGGTCATAGTCTAATCATCATTCACGACACATGTCTGAGGTGGCTCTTGAAGTAAGTACGATTGTGGTATCTATTACTTTCGTTACTGATTTGTAGCTTCGTATTATAAGATTGGTCATCGTACTATTGTCTGGAGAAGAATAACAAATTATCACTATACTGCTATTGGATATAAGATTCTCCATAATACGATGATTGGGAATGTGATGAGCTTCGCTCTGTGTCTATGTCGTGTACGTTTTGTCGCATCTTTTCAAAATCATCCATTGCCTTCTTCTCCTTTTGTGTATCAAGTTGACTAGTACCTTGTTGAGATCCATGATCTGAATCTTGGGTGGCATATATAGAATATTGCTTCTCAGCCTATGCACCACTATTAAACTGTGTATACAGGACCATTGACTTCTTGTCGTCGTTGATATCGTCAATCGAGGCACTATTGTCCTTGTCGTCGTCATGTTTACGGACCGCGCGAGTTGCTGAATACGATTGAGAAGTCTCGTCGTTTGACTTGATTCTTTCAATGGTATCATTGATGCTATTGTCTTCCCTTTTTCTTTTGCCTTTGTACGCTAGGTGGACGATTATGATGGTTAGGTGACGCTGGTTTCTTAAGTAATCTGATTTGATGTTGCTCGGCTCCATCCATCGCGTTTTGATCGAGGGGGATCTTCCTCTTGTTGGGGGTGTGTTTCCTCTTCTTTTATTGCCTCGATGATAAAACATGATCTTCGAGGGGGATCTCTTGCCTCATCAAATAAAGGATCCTTTTGATTCATTATTGCTTCGACCCCATTTTAACATTGGCTGTGAATCTTTGGTGTAATATTGGAGGTTGATGGGATGACTCTTCACCTCCTCTGACTCATTCTCTAGCTCGACATAATACATCATAAACATTAACCGATATAAGAAAAACCACTTGTTTGTTGCAATACACAAGAAAATTGATAATACTCATTATTGTTGTCCTTGTCCAACTATCATACATAAGTGTTACCCTATACTCGTCCTACTGCCTACTGAAAGGATTGATCCAATCCTTCAGTTCAACTACTTCCTCATTTAAATAAACGTTGTGGGTATCCTTTAGTGTTGGAGGTTAGATCCCCATGTTAGCCTTTTGGATCGAAGACACAATGCTATGATAATATGAACCTTGGGATGTGTTTGTTGGAATCCTGTGGAAGTTGAACCACTTAGCTATTGCCTTGCAAATATCCCTCTTCTTTTCTTTTGTATAAGCATCGTTTATTTGTGTTTGCTTCGCTATTAGTGGAGGATAGGCTTGTGGATCAATATTAGCAATATCTAGTGTTGACCTCTTGTCAAGTCCTTGTATAAAATCATGGATTCCACCTTATTTCATGCTATTAATCTGGCTCAACTAACGAGGAGGGGCAGTTGGCTACCTTATGCTTGCCGATCTTTGGAATCCTTGTGGCGCAGACCCATTTCCACCACCATGCTCCTATTATGAGTTAGGTCGTCAATGCCTTATTGCCTTCTTGTACATGTATTGATGCTCCATTGATGCATGAATACCTCCTCTAAGATCCAAGTCGATATTAGCGATGCAACCCTCATATTCATCATAAATCGATTTCTATGTAGTCTTGTAGTATTCTTCATGTTCCTTGGTCTTCTTTTTAATTGTATCTTTCCTCTTGCTTGTTGTAGTTTATTTTGAAATAATTGACGGACCTCTGTCGGAATCTTTTTGCATTTTGCATTATCGGGAAGCCCATCAGCCAAATGTATCTTCAACCGAGTTATTCCTCTAACCAGTGATTTCAAAAGGCGCTCGGGCGCTCGCCTAGGCGCTTGAGCGAGGCGAGGCGAGGCCCGAGCGCCTCGCTAATGTCCCAGGCGGCGCGCTTCAAACAGGCGCCGCCTGGGCGCTCGCCCGAGCCCAGGCGCTGGGCGCTCGCCCGAGCCCAGGCGCTGGGCGCTCGCCCGAGCCCAGGCGCTGGGCGCTTCGGCGAGCGCCTGGGTAAACCAAGGCGATCGAACCAGAATTTCAGGTCTGGTTCGGTCCTGGTTCGGTTGTTAGTTGGTTCAATCGAACCAACTAAACCGATATAACCCCAACCCTAACCCTAACCCTAACCCAACACTAACCTGTTGCCGCTGCCGCTCTCGATCCCGATCGCGATCTCGTCGCTCGCTGCCACTGCTCCCGCTGTCGCTGCTCGCGCCTCCCGCGAGCCCTCTCGCTGCTCGCGCCTCCCGCGAGCCCTCTCGCTGCTCGCGCCTCCTGCGAGCCCTATCGCCGCTCGCGTCTCCTGCGAGCCCTCCCGCGAGCCTTCCTGCTGCTCGCGCCTCCCTCGAGCCATCCCGCTGCTCACGCCTCCAGCTGCTCGCGCCTCCCGCGAGCCCTCTCGCTGCTCGCGTCTCCTGCGAGCCCTCCCGCGAGCCTTCCCGCTGCTCGCGCCTTCCGCTCCCTTTCCCTTTCCCGCTGCCGTCGCCGCCGCTCGCCGCTGCTGCTGCTACCGCTGCCGCCGCTCGCCGCTGCTTCCTCGTTTCTCCGTCAGCAGGTTTATACTGTTAATGTTATTATATTTATTAATTATATTATATATATTTTTATATTTTTATTTAAAATTTTAAATAATTATATTTATTAATTATATTTTATATTTTTATATTTTAGCGCCTCGCTTCGCTCGGGCGAGCGCCTGGGCGAGCGCCTAGCGCCTCAGGCATTTTTGGACCTTGGCGCCTTTTGGCGCCTAGCGCTTTTTAAATCACTGCCTCTAACTCGACCGATGTAGTCACTAATCACAATGAATGTACTGCTAATGATAACAGTTTCCGTTTATCTTTCGGGCATGATCTCAAGCATCATCATGTGCTTATTTCTTTGGTGTCATGTCCTTGCCAAGATTGAATCAAATAAATAAGCTACGATTAACCCGAATTTTAAATACCGAGCTATGATTAGATGTAATGAATCATATTTTATCACTTTAAACATGTCAATTAACCTAATAAACATTAAATACATAGAATTGACCCAATATAGGTCAAATTACAATAAATTTATAATTAATTACTTTCTAATTAGCCTTCTTTTACCACTATAAATATGTCAAACACCATAATAATTGTTAAATACATAGAATTGACCCAATTTAAGAGTAAATAATGGTGAATTCATCTTAAAAGACACTAATTACAATATTAAAAACTTAATTAATCCCTATTAGTTTTATTTTACTACTATAAATATGTAAAACACCCTAAGAGGCATTAAATACATAAATTTGATCTAATATAAGTCAAATTACAATGAAATCATAATTAAATACATTAATCACAACATTAACATAGTTAATTACTTCCTAATTGTTCCTCTTTCATCACAATAAATATGTCAAACATTTTAATAGGCATTAAAGATATTGAATTGCCCTAATATGAGTTAAATTTTGATTAATTCATCATTAAATAAACTAGTCACAATATTAACATAGTTAATTACTCCCTAATTAGTCTTCTATGACCATTATACACATGTCAGACACCATGATAGGCATTAAAGACATTGAATTAGCTCATTATGAGTCAAATTTTGATTATATCATCATTAAAATCACTAATTACTATATTAAAAAAATTAATTAAAACCTAATTAAATCTATTCTTCTATCTCAAACATGCAAATCATCATAATATGAATGAAATGCAAAGATTTCACCCAATATATGTCTAATTTCGATTAAATCAGCATTAAGCAAACTAATCACAGCATCAAAGGCCAATTTCTCATATTCTACCATCTAATCAACCCTACTCTATCATCATAAAGGTCTCAAACAATATGCTAGACATTGAGAACATAGAATAGGTTTAATCATCTCATAAATCAATAAAAATCGAAAAAAAGAATTCATACATTTGATTAAAGAGTTCTTCCTCTAACTTAGTGTTAATCTTCCAAATTAGCCTCCTAAGCTTGATCCAATCCACAAATCACAGTTTTGTCGAGTTTAAGAGAGTGCAAATGAGAAAATGAGAGAAAAATGTTAATTAGAAAGAGATTAAGAGAGTATAAGAGGTAGAGAGAGTGAAAAGAGAGTGAATGAGGGGGTCGAAAGGGTTCAAAGACCCTTTAAAATGATTCAAACGGTCACATGGATCGTTTGGGCTAGATCAATCCTAGCCATTGATCGGTATCGGTTGAAATTCGACCGTTATCAACTGGTACAAGTCGGATTTTGGTTGTTTAGTCCGGTATAGACCCCATTTCGGGTGATACGAGGTCATACCATGGACCATCTGGTATAGGGCGATCCGTGTGTCAATCTCTTGTCGGATCGATGGTGAAACTAGTGTTAGACTTGAGAATAGAAGAGTCTATACAATAGGATAAATAATTAGTCAGACATTTCTTTTCTTGGTGATTAAGCGGAGGGCATTAGGAGTTATAATTCTCAGCGATTGAAGCAAACATTTCTTAGCGATCTAAGCAAACATTGCTCTTGCAGATTAGAAACTAGCTTGGGGATTAATTGATAGAATGAAGTTCTGATTCTATAGGGCATTAGCTGTTCATAGTGAACGAAGATGTTCTTGTAGATGCATGGGAAAATTTCTAGAACCAAAATGCATCGTGCAAGTAGTTGGACCAAACTGATGAGGGGACAAAGGGTAAGATCACTAAAATCATTATCAAAATAAAGATAAAGAGTATAATGAGTATTTAGGATTTATTAGTAAATTGAACTAGTGGTAGATATGTATAATAAACTTCCACCCAAGGCATGATGGATGCTTTCGGTCAAGCTCCTTTGAGCTTGTATGTGTGTGTGAGAGAGAGAGAGAGAGAGAGAGATTGCTGCTGTAGATCCAACATAGAAAATAAAGAAGGAATAAGTGTCTGCCTTGATCAATTTCCCCTATTTTTATTCTAATTAGTTTTCAGAATCTGAAACCTCTATTTACTTGGTTTCAGTTTCTCCTGAATTAAAGAATTTTTAATTTTTAATTTTTATTTTTAATGAAACATGAAATTTGTTTTTAATAAATTTTGGGACTTCTTTTAATTATAGAACCTAAAGAATTAAATTTCACCATTTTGATGAACTAGGTATGATTAATTTTTCTATTTTTTGAATATACACAGCAACTTCCTTTATTGTCTATTTCTACCTAAACATTGAACTTTATGTTCCTATTGTAACTTTTAGCCAACTGTGTAATTCTCAATGTTTGTCATCTCTTATCATGTAGTCATATCGGTCCTTGGCCGAATCGGTACGTACTAGTCAATATCGTGTATTGGTACATCGAAACTTGTGGTAAATAAAAAATTCGGATGAGAAATCTGCTAAAATTAAAATCCTATTTCAGGATTTTTTTCCTAATTTCTTGGTATATCAATTAAATTTAAAAAAGAATAAAATATATCTAAGCCATAAAGTGGATATAAATTCTAGGCTATATATTCCTTAATTAATTAAATTTAAATAGGAAACATGGTGTAATATGCTTAAATTCCTTAATTATCACTCATTAGGTCTTAATCATGCTTGATCTACATATTAATGAGCCTCTAATTGCCCATTAAACATGGGAGGATAAGCTTGTAAATCATGCAGGAAGTGAATGCATGATTGATCTATGCTAATCTTTCTTAAATACCTCTAATTAAGTCTTTATTAATCATTAGTCCCTAAAATCATGACGGACCAATATTCTTTACACTAATTGAATGAACTGATAAAAAACATATAGAGAAGTTAAATACCTTCAATTGAAGGCAAATTCCAATGGATTTCGAGTTTGAATCCCACTTTATCCAAATCAACCTCCACTAATCATCAATTAAGGAGATTAAATATGTTTAATGAGATTGTAAGAGTGAGATTGATTTCTTTTAATCATGTATATTTTCAATATTTAATTGCTTCTTTTAATAACTCTCTCATTTACTCTTTTGTTCCTTTTCAATTTTGTAAATCTAGGTGTGATTTCTAAGATGGTCACTAGTTTCTACAAGAGGAGTCTATCACAGAGATTGTATTTCAATGTGAATTCAATTGTTTGTATTGAAAGTTGCAACTTTAACTGGAGAGTGTTAACAATCCTACTCCTTTTTCTAACAGAAACGAGGTTGAGATCCTCTCTAACATTGTACCCACAAACATTGCAATTGGAAGTTCAGAACTGAAGGTGCAGTTGCATGAGATTTACAATATTTTAGCATTAGTGCTATTGATATGGCTAAAGAAACTGGAAAAGTTCTACCAAAATATTTTCCTTTTCCATTCCACCATCATCCCATGGCTATTGTCGACCATCCACAAACCCCAGCAGCAGTAGTCCAGAGCTACCAATAGTTCATAAGGCCTACTTGTGAGCTAGAGAGAAAAGAGGAGAGAACAAAAAAATAAAGAAATTCATGCTCTCTACTACAATAAGAGAAGAAAAGTTTGCGCAGCCATCTTGGTGTGGCAACTCTTTTTGGGATAAGAATCCTTTATAAGAGAGTTATCTAAATGCAGAAGTAATAGGCCCATGTGATCCATGCATCTCCCTTAAAAATCCTCTTCTTTCCTTTCTGGTGGATTAGTAAAAAGAAATAACAATTGGAACCTAGCTTATTGCATAATTTTGGTGTCATGCATTTTATTTGTATAGAGTCCTGACTAAGTGGTTTCTTTGCTTCATGCTCACTTTTTGTATCTGTGGTGTTCTGACAGGTTTGTGGCTTTGATCTCTTAAGGTGCGAAGGAAGGTCTTATGTATGTGATGTAAATGGATGGAGTTTTGTGAAGAACTCTTACAAGTAATCCTGTGTCTTTGTGGTCTATACTCCGTTGGTTGAATTTTAAATATGGATGGTTATACTTTTTATAGTTTCACAAATCTAGTATGTATATTTTAAGAATCACCTTTACTGTTTAGGTATTATGATGATGCTGCATGCGTTTTAAGGAAAATGTTTCTTGATGCCAAAGCTCCCCATCTTTCAACTACAATTCCTCCTAACCTTCCATGGAAAGTTAACGAATTGACCCAATCTTCTGAGGGACTAACACACCAAGGAAGTGGACTTATTGGAACATTTGGGCAGTCAGAGGAGCTTCGTTGTGTTATAGCTGTTATCCGTCAGTAAGGACAGGTTTTACTGCTTTAGGATGTATGTTCTTTTATGGCCTCATTTTCTAATTTTTATTATCACAATTTCATCCTAGTGGTGATCGGACTCCAAAGCAGAAGGTAAAATTAAAGGTGACAGAAGAGAAGCTACTAAATTTAATGTTGAAGTACAATGGTGGAAGGGCAAGAGCTGAGGTGTTCTTTGACATTGAGTTACAATTTTCACATTTATTGGAACATCTACCTTTATATAGTACTTATTTGTCAATAATCTTATTGCAGACAAAGCTCAAAAGTGCTGTACAACTGCAAGATCTGTTGGATGCTACACGACTCCTTGTTCCACCCACAAGGTATAGAATCAAAATCAATTGCTTATGTTGATCTCTACAATTTTCAATGCTAATAATCAGCATTTCTGCACCTGGTGCAAAAGATATCCTGTGCTGAAAATTGTTCTTGGAATGCAAATTATGTCACTGAAACCATTAACCCTGGGAAAGGCGACTTTCATGTTTAACAACTGATTAGATTTTACTGGTTGAGTATCATGAACTTGCTAGTACTTTGCAGCAAAAGGATATTCTTCCACTAGTAAGTTGATGCATAGATCTAATTCATGATGTGTGGTACATTTATGTAAGACTGGAGAGTAGTTTACTGTACAAATAATTACTGATGGTAGTGCTAACTTTAAGTGGGCTAGTGTATAGTTAATGAATAGCGAAGGATATATTTTAGCACATTATGTCTGGCTTATTGTATTGGCTTAATAGATATTGGGTATATTGCACTCGTGAAGAGGCCTATAGCAAAGGCATAGAGTATAATTCATTTCGTTTATAATCATCATTGACGTAAAGATTCATAGGGGAGCTCCTTTAGCTAGGTGTCACTTGATTTGCCATGAACTTAATATCCTTGAAATTGCTCCGGTAAACTAGAGAAAGACTGGTCTCAAGGTGGTGTTTGTATTTATTAATGTTATGCTATTTCATTAGAGGAGAAAATTGTGGAGACACATATTATCATGTGGATTTTTTGTTGCAATGGTTTAATCATTTTTGTAGTGAAGCGATTGCACGTTCTTTTTCATTGGATTGGTTTGTAGAAAACATGGTTTGCTCTATCGGTCCGTACTGGTGTATTGACCAGCATGTCACAGACTTAGCTGGATTTGCCTAAATCGTGAGGCACCATTGCGGCCAAGACGCGAACTTAGCTTGAGTTGCCTAAGTCGCGAAGCACCCTTGCGCCAACTTCTCGGACTTAGCTGGGATTGTCTAAGTCATGAGGCGCCCTTGCGACATATGCGTCCGCAAAGTGTCAACCTAGTTGCAACCTCGTATAGGTCCCAAAGGACCTGTAAAACAGAAAGTTGATTAGATTGAAAACGGGCGACAGACACGTCCCAACGTCTCGTAAAGAGGGAAGCTTTACAAGCAATTCAGCAAGCACCTTGTGTGCATAGGAGGAATACAAAGACTTTAGAAGGTAGAACGAATAGTAAGTCCACAAACAACTGCTCACTGGGTGCCGAGTGCGAAAGCAAGTTCCTGTCAAGTTAACGTGCGAACTTGTGAAGAGTTTTTCAATGCCCGGCAATGTACCAAAGTCCCATCCAGCCTGTGCCACCCGGGGGGTTCCAGGGTGCTGAGATGGTTGATGTTTCACGAGCAGCTATGGCTTGTAGAAAACAAGTCGTGACACGCAAAAACAGAGCTGTTTTGGGCAGTTCGGCCTGGCACGACGAGCAATCGCACTGCAGCGCTGCAACCTGTTTGAACATGCATTTTTACAAGAAAAAACACACAAAACTAAGAAAAAACATGTTGCTATGTTTTGGTACAAGCATAAAAAAGCGACGAACAGTTCGTTGAACGAAGTTGTTGCGGGTGCGCGACGACCCTTCATGACAAGCTGTTGGTATGGTATGGTGTGTACCAAGCTGTATTGAGCATACTGACACATGGTACATGGGGGTGTACCGATGTACTGCCCATACTGGTCCCTTGTCGGATTGGTATGTATTGCTCGTATCGAGCTGTCACGACCTTAGCTAGTTTTGCCTAAGGCGTGCGGCACCCTCGCGTGTCCGTCCGCAAAGGTCAGCCTCCCCGAAGTCTCCCATTGTCCCTTAGGACCAACAAAAGAGAGAACGGGTTAAAGAGAACGCCTCAATCGGGATCCACAAGCATACATGTCCGAAAAACACTTCATAGACAATGCAAATTACAAACAGACTTTACAAGCTCTGAATAGTTGCACAACAAAGGGTGAAATGGTCCATTACAGACCGAAAAGCTCTCGCACGTGTCCACATGACACAACCTTTATTTACAAGCCTAAAGAGGCCACCAACCCAACTAACATGGGACTATTTAGCCTTCGGCCGCCCCTCTACCTGCTGTACAAGGCATGAACATGCCAAAAGACAACGGACAGACATAAGCATCTTGTTTAGAAGTTTGTCCGTTACATTCTCCCCCACTTATCCCTTCGACGTCCTCGTCGAAGCCTTTGTGAACACTGCAACTCTTCGCCTTTGCTGAGTCTTCAATATTCTGCTCTAGCTGCAATGCGCCTCCTGGCTCCCAGCTGCTCTCCGCTGCTGTTTCTGAGTAGTCGAACCTTTGATCCGCCATGCTGCTTCAACTCGCCAATGACTCTGACTCTGGTGTGGGGTTGGCTGAGTTGTATTGATCCTCGTTGATTCCTGCGGATCCACCAAATGAAGGAAAAGACCATCCTTACTGCGCCAGTCTCTCAAAATTTCCACATGCTGCTTGAACTGGGTGGATGCTTGTTGGAGCTTTAACGAGCATCGCCTCGTAAACTTCTGAAGTTTTGGGTCCTTCCTCCACAAAATCTGCTCATTGACTCTTCTTTCAGTTAGTTGTCACATCCAAGTAGGTTCGCATCACTTTCGCTTTCGATTGGCATTTCGTTGGGAAATGAGGCGGACAATCTACTCTCAGTAGCACTGATCACCGTTGGTGAGGATTTGACAACTATTGTCTTCCATTATCTTCGAAGGGTCTTTGAACTTGTGCAGCGCTCCTCTGCTGGATAGATAAGAGAATTGGGGTACTCAGTTTCGCCCATTCTCTTAAGAGTTTAGAAGGCAAAAGTTACTTGACTTCGCCCGCCTCCTCGAGGTTGTACTTCATGCATCGAGCTGGTTACTGGCCTTCGCCTGCTCTTTGCTCACACTTCTGAAGCACTTGAAGTGTTTGCACTCCTTGCGTTGAGTTAGCTACTGTGATTCACCTTCTCAATGCCATCGAACTTCTGGAATGCAAGAAGTTTTCACCCCAACTTGGAGTAATTCTCTGATAGATGAGGTCGCCTCTGGGATTGTACCGTCTTCTCCATCAACCCTGCCGCCTACTCCACTGAGTAGCAAAGGTACAGCACCGCGTACTGCCTGCTTCGTTCCTTGGTCGTGCACTCTTGCATGACCCGAAGTCCTTCACTTACGACTATCTTGATGAGAAACTTGTTGACACCGGTCTTACGAAGTTTCTTGGCCTCTGCCCTTCAGCCTTGTCTCGGTACTTGGAGATTGCCTCTGCATGCTCCACCTCCTCGGCCCCTTTCACGACGAAGCGCTCTCCCTCCATTAGAGCAAGGGATCAATGACTTGCACGGAAGTCCCGCCTCTGCGGTACCATGGCGCTGCCATGCCCATGGCCCTACTATCCGTCGCCTCGCATCTGTATCCCTTTTCTTCACAATCAGTAGAGATGTCTCCGTGGCACTCCTCTGAGTCCACCTCCATTCTAACTGATGCTTGATTTTGGGTAGCTAAGTCCCTCTGGACTCATCGTCGCTTCCTCGCCCCTTTCGACCCCCATGCTTCAACACATCTGTGTTCTCCAAGCAGTCCGTTTGGTCGATGGAAAGACAGACTGCAATTCCCATGCATGGCCTCTGCCATCACGTTGTAGAGTTTGCACCGATTCTATTCTCCTTAGCTTCCCTAGTAGCAACGTTCGCTTACTCGACCTTGTCCTCTGACTTGTCGGGCTCCCTTAAGCGAATATGAGCTTTGGAGCAGTCCAACTCTCCAGTTGCTTCGATCATACCTCTGCATGATCAAGTCCCTCCCATGGAACTCACTGGTACTTGCATTCGAACTTTTCCCTTGGTGGAACCCAGCCCCCATATGCTGATGACCAAGGTTTTCATCCGATGCAAAATTCGGTGCACGCCCGGAAGACCCGCCTCTGCGGTACCATGGCCTTCACTCCTTGAATCCATAGCCCTTCCTGTCGTCGTGTTATTCACCAAAGCAGAGCTCCCAGTAGCTCCCGATCATACCTCCATATGATCTCATCCCTCACGGGACAGATTGTGTGTATCGCATTGCCACGAACTGTTCCACCACGATCCGCTGCACCATGTCGCCTCCTGGTGACATCTCCATTGCATTCTGATCCTTGTGGAATAAACTCGAATTGTGAACCCTCCATGTGTGGCCTCTGCCAATACATCGCAGGGTCCCTTCCACCTTCGATTTTGTTCGCTCCTCTGGCAATCGACCTTCATCCACCCACTCCTGGGTCACACCTAGATGAAGTACCGCTCTAGGACAGTCCGTCGCCTAGTAGCTCTCGAAGTCCACCGACTTCACTGTAATCTGTGCACCATTGACAGGATCCTGGGCCTCTGCCCCTACCAGCACAATCTCCGCTGCGCACTGCTTCCTTCATAGCAACTCAAATGGCAACACTGTGGCATATTCTTCAAGAGTACCCGCCTCTGCGTCCTCTTGCCCCGTGCTAAGGCCCTTCTGAACCCAACTTCGCCTCCGCAAATTGAGTCGCCTTAGTTCCTCCATCAAATGCTTCTCCGAGTTAAGGTGCATGTGCCGCGAAGCTCCCTTCGTCTTTGGCACCATGCAAGATGAGTCCGCTCCGTCAGAAAGAAGGACCCATGGAACAACATGATCCTACTCTTGCCTCTGCAAGAGTTCATGTCCTTGACCTCTGTCTAAGGAAAGCACTGTGCCTTTGCTCCATGTTCCAACTTCTATGCTGGCTCCCTTCATGCGGCTTGGGTACTTCGCCAAGTTACACCCAAGTTGTTCCGCTCCTCGTTTTTGCATTGAGTCGATGGTGGCCCTCGCGCCCACCATTCCACGGGTCAGCCCTCCCTTGAGTCCGATCTCCACATCGACTCCAAGTGTACCTTCATAAGTTGCTTTAGGTCGCTCCCCCACTTGATCTCGCAATGCATCTACCAATGCATTCTCTCAATGAGATCATGCGACAACTCCTCGCCGCCTGCTCAGTCCACCGAGCTTCGTGGAGTTGTTGTTTGTTGAGGTACACATGTGAGGTCCATCTCACATGATTCTCCCTCTGGAGAGCCGGGACTTATCCCTCCTGGATAACTACCCCGTTGGAGCAACATCTCTCTTCATTTCGGAGACCACCATCCCCTTGGACTACTCCGATCTGCTGAACAAACTGTGCATTGTTCTGCCTCCTGCAAACGCACTTGCTAGATTGCGACTCCACGTCCATACAGCCCCCGCTGCACCCCTCAAGGCCTAGCAACATGCTGAACTCATTGCACACTTCAGCCTCCTACGGACGTATCCTTCACATGCCGAAGAGAAAGTTTCAATGCTTCATGACGCCGAGTCTCAGTCGCCTTGGGATGGCCACGAACATTCCATCGTCCGCATACAAGCCCATGCATGAGTGCCGAATTCTTCGAGTTAGCAATTCCCCTCACCTCTGTGAGCTTTGCACAACTCTTTCGGTCGCTGAGCAACTCATTCCACCTTGGATGGTCTCATTCTTGCCAAGCGCCTCGCTTGCCAAGAGCACCATCAAGTATAGTTGTCAACGTTGAGCCGTAGCTCAAACTCAGCCATCCCAACCTTTGTGCGCTCCGCATTCTTCCAAGCTTGCCTGTTCTCGTGGTGTCTTTTTCGCAAAGGGTTGGCCATTCCTCTGAATGCCAATGTTAGATGCTCGCTCCTCTAAGCGACTCTTTTCCCTACATCTCCATGCCCGTTTTCCCTCAAACGGTCGTGCGTGCTGACTGCCCTCAACGCAGCCCCCCTAAGTCCCCCACGTTTGCATGTCAAGTGTTTCTATGAGTGCTTGTCCCGCTCTGATACCATAATGTCACGACCTTAGCTGGTTTTGCCTAAGGCGTGCGGCACCCTCACGTGTCCGTCCGCAAAGGTCAGCCTCCCCGAAGCCTCCCATTGTCCCTTAGGACCAACAAAAGAGAGAACGGGTTAAAGAGAACGCCTCAATCGGGATCCACAAGCATACATGTCCGAAAAACACTTCATAGACAATGCAAATTACAAACAGACTTTACAAGCTCTGAATAGTTGCACAACAAAGGGTAAAATGGTCCATTACAGACCGAAAAGCTCTCGCACGTGTCCACATGACACAACCTTTATTTACAAGCCTAAAGAGGCCACCGACCCAACTAACATGGGACTATTTAGCCTTCGGCCGCCCCTCTACCTGCTGTACATGGCATGAACATGCCAAAAGACAACGGACAGACATAAGCATTACATCCAACATCTTGTTTAGAAGTTTGTCCGTTACAGAGCGGTACATCATGGTACGCTGAACCTTGGTAGAAAAGACTTTAGGTAGGGGAATAGGAAGGCACTCCCTGATGTCGAGAGATTTGGGCCCTACTTTGTAGCATTTCTTGGTGGTGGGATACTCAAATCTCCAGACATATTTTTATGACAAGCAAGAATATACTTTAAAGTTATTGTTTATAAACTTTCTACAGTTGGATTACACTGAATTAGATTTACTATTGAAATCTCATGTACTAGCTGTGGCACATCCTTGCCACTGATCATGACCTCTTACTGGTTCTTCATAATATCATTATAAGATTTGGCACCAAATGCCTCAAACTCAACCGATGAGGTAAGTTATGAATTGATTATGTTATTATTCTTAATAAGATATGCAGAGTTATTCATTGAGGGTTGTTAGTTTAGGAAAATTTATTTCAAGAGACTTATGACACATTAAACAAGAAAACTATCGTTTTGTGTCGATGACATGGATCCTGAGCATAATTCACAAATACAGTGTATTGTTTTATCACCCAAATCATATGTACAATCTGAAGTGATTGTTTTTTTGGGATTTTATCATCACTTGATGCTAGGACAAGTCGGGGCCGTCATGTTGCATCCATAGGCCGTGGCATAGCTCATCAGTTTAGTTGCCTGATTACCAAGGTAAGAGGAAAGGTCACTCATTTTAGTCAACAAACCATTGAATGCCATTGATGTGCAACAAGTTGGTTAAGAGTTAAGACAATGAGATATCTTCATCAAATCTTGCACTTTGTCAAGTCTGCAGAGATGACAGTGAGGTGGATTGTAGTTTGTCTACTGATGATGGTGGTCAGGCATTAGGGTCTTAATGTCCCACTTTGCAGACTCGAAAAAGTAAAGCACAAAACTAGGAACAGATCCACCCAATTGGTTTAGGACCAGAAAGACAAGCACAAAGGGATGGGGAGTTGAAAGAGCTCCTACAGAATATTTGAATCAGACGAGAGTTCCTTGTGGTCATAACCTTTCGACTAGCACTGATCTCATGGGTAATACCGTAGTATTATCATGATGATAGGTTTTCTCAAATTCTTATATTCATATCGCTCACGACATTAGTATAGTGATAACAATTGTAGTGCTACTGCACCACAGTCTGAGCAGCCATACTTGTACAATCATACTTGCTCCAGCATCCTACTATCACATAAGTGATTAATGATGATGAGAGCACAACTGTTACTACATTATTTCATTCGTTCTGCAGTATATATTGGTATCAGATTTCATGAGAGCATTTTCAGGCTATTTTAAATTTAAGCTTGATCTGTATCTCAATCACATTAAGGACATAACTTCTCGTCTTATTGGGACATGACAATCATTTTGGTGGTAGTAGGCCAATTATACGGTATGGAATTACATAATGCATGCCTTGTGTATGTATTCATTTACAATTATTTTGGTCATGTGTTTCTAATACATACCTAGCGTGGTATGCTTAGGACACAATTCATTAAGGTGTGTACTTTGTAGCATGGTATACAATTTTGAATGGTACCGCCCGGTACGGGCGGTACGTACCGGTCCAATGGTATACCGGTACACGGATCGCCCGCTACCGGACGGACCGTGCTATAGTATACATTGTAGCAGTGCTACAGTGCTATAGTAAAGGGAAGAAATATTTAAAATCACTCCGTAAACCCTGGTGTACCGCTCGGTTCGTTGGTACCGTATCGTACCAAGTCAACCTTGAAACACCGATACGGTACGGTATTGCATACCTTGCTTTGTAGTACATGAAAAAACATGTTTCAATTAATTATTGTCTATCCTTAGCCAAAATTTAGGTTTTTTTAGGTATTTAGTTAAATTTTAGGGTTTTTTATTAATTTTTGAATGGGACTGACCAATGAAGATTGGTCCCATCAGTGACAGTTATAGATTGGTCCTATCTGTACCGCCTTATACTATGAGTGCGTATTGGTACCACATTATCCATTTAAGGATCGATATCGCTATTGGACTATGATTTTAATTGATGGTTAGGATCATAACTCTTTTGCTCTCCCTTAACTAATCATTCATCATAGATTGTTGTTTCGCCTAGACTGATACAAAATGGATGGTATGTACCGGTTCGAGCATGAAGTGGTACATGGACCACCCTCATTTCTAGTTATCTGATTCGACCCGTTAAAAAAGGAAAAAAAACTATTTCACGAAATGCAAACCCTCTTTGTTGCACATCCCACGAGCTTCGTTTGCTAATGTCGGTGCACATCTGGCGCTCGTTGCGCATCCTTGATTTTGGATAGGCCTCCTCCTATTACTCCTCTTCCTCCACCGTTTCCTCTTCCCTTCCCTTCCCTTCCTCCACCACCTCCTTTCTTCCTTCCTCTTTCTCTACCAACTCCTCTTCTTCCTTGTTCCTCCTCTTTCTCCATCAACTCCACTTCTTAGTCTTCCTTCTTCCTTCTCCTCTTCCTCCACCGACAATTGTTCCTTCCACTTTGAGTCTTTGAGATGTACCAATGTAATGTGTGTTGGTACACTGATATTGATGGTTATGTATCTTTGGGACCGATGTGCATGGTTGGTGCGAGACAACAAACTTTTTTATATTGTTAGTTGTCAATCCTAGGTAGAGGTGAAGTAGTTTATGTGCACCTGACATCTTTTGCCTGCATCTTGAATTGATTGGCTAGCTAGTGATGCCCACAGTAGGGATATGGGTGTGGATGGTGATTTAAAAAGTCTGGGTCCATTGGTTACTTTGTGTTAAATCTTTCATTTGATTCGGCTTGGATGAAGTTGGCTAAAAGAAAATGGTTCATTCCATCGAAGGAACCCATTGGCTCATTTTTTTAATATTTTAAGGGTTTGCTTGGCTTCTGTTGATCATTATCTCTTGTGGGAATATTCTCATCAATTTCTTTTGAAGCAACATGAAGAAACACCTAAATAAGAGTTCAGGTTCAGGTATGCCATTCTACCCAAGGTCTGCCATACTGAAGCGTATCGCCCGTACCGGGCGATACGTACCGATCCGCCAGATTACCGGTATGCTGATCGTCCGGTACCGCTACAGTGCTACAGTATTATACTGTAGCACTGCTACAGTATGAAAAAGTATAAAATTATTCGGTATACCAGGGTGTACCGCTCGGTCTGATATTTCTTACATAGACATGACAAATCAATATGAGTATCATTAAGATCCACATATACTGCAAGAGGAAGGGTACCTCGATGCATTTCTTGGATGCCTACTGTACATGTACAAGGTTCACTAGTGATAGGGCAAACTCAGAGAAGGCTGATGAGCTTTGGATACTTAACAAAATTTTGGAAATTTGCTTCATCACCAGTCATGATTGGAAATTTGCTTTTAGTCTTTGGGCTTAAGATTGAGATGCATTCTGGTCAACTGTGATGGTCTTACATTAAACTTGTTTATTTAATCAGTATTGTCATACATACTGATTCGCTATGTGCTTCCACTAATTAGTTGGAATATATCTTGAATTATCTAGTTAAGTAAGACTTTCTATCTTACTAGAAGTCAATTAAAGTTAAAAGTTGTTACAAATTTTCAATGTGCTAAGTATCTTTATTGCTTCTCAAAAGCTTTTGGAGTCAGTGATCTCTTTGTTATGGTTTATATGTAAATAATAAGTTCTTTATGCACTAGGTCTGGCCGTGAAAGTGATAGTGAAACTGAAGACACTGAACATTCTGAAAAACTTCGTCAAGTGAAAGCAGTACTTGAGGAGGTATTATTCTTATTTGTTGTAGCATATATTGCTTTGCATCATGTCCTTGCTAATGTAGAAAAACATCAGTGTTTTATATGCAATATGCCAATATGTAATGAAATTTAGACTATTCTGCCTACCATGAAAGTGAAAATTATCTCATTTGGTAAAAGGTATATGCCAGTTGACTTGCATTGAATTAAGTAAAGTGTATCCCCTTCTAATGTAGTATATAGGTGGAACATTGTCTTAAGGATATTCACATTAAACGTGAACAATATCTGCTTTACTTGATATGATGTATATCAATCTTGATTCTTGTGGTAGCAAAATTTCTTTGTGGGAGGTTATTGTGAGACAAACAATGTTTGACATTTATTTTTCAGTTGCAAATGGCTTAAATGACCACAAGCTTTTTCAGCCCAGAGTAAAAGAACTCTTCTGGGTTAATTTTCAAGTGGGCAACTCTGTTTTATTAAAACAAGTCATAAAGTCTTACTTAAGAATCTTTTTGGCTGCATTTGGGAGTACATTTGCATCTCAAATATGCATTTGGAGAAAGAGATTTGAGTGGATGTGCAGTTGTAGAATGTTTTGAGTATTTGGTAAACAAATGATGAAAATAGCATTCAAATGTGCATTAAAATAAAATCTTATAAAAAAATTTATATGGTCCAGATATATAATAAATAAATAATTTAATTCTTAATAAATGAATTAAAATAATATTTGGAAATAAAGAAATAAAATTTCATTATATAATAGTCAAATCATATTGGTTTCTCATTAAATCATGTTGCTACATTAAGAGAAATTGCTTGTTAAGCTGGCGGCTATTTGATCATGAAAATTAGCTATGTCATAAGATACATTGCTATTAGAGTTCGTACCACCCTCATTTATGTCATTACAATCATCAATTTACAATACCATAATTAGGTTCTAAATTTGCTTTAGCAAAATGAGTATTATTAATGGTAAGGTTTGTCATGCCATGGTATACTGCTCGGTGTGGGTAGTATGGGCCGGTTTGATAGGGGACTAGTGTGGGTGGTACATAGGTATGTCTCCATGTATCATGTGTCGGTACGCTCTGTATGACTTGGTATGAAATATACCGACAACTAATCAGTACACCGATACAGGATTGGTAAGGTGAACTATGATTAATGGCATCATCTTCTGTAGTTGTGTAAAGTCATTGTCGCAAGTTCGAACCACAATTTGCACTTCCTTGTCTTATAGATAGCTTGACATATTCTTCAATATTTTTCATTTCCTTTTCAGTACACTGAATGCTTACTCAATTTCTGAACATAGTGAGGAATGAGCATGATTGAACACTTCTTTATAACTTGTAGGTCTAAGGCCCAGATAACCTGTTGGATTAGGATATCCAGCCATCTAGCAAATAATATTTACCTACAAGAATAATATAAATTTAATCAATATATAAAATACATTTAACATTATTGTGCCAAACTATTAGTAACGAACCTGGAGGAGGATGAGGAAAACACAAATCATGTCTTCCAAAAGCTTCATATACAATGTGAGTATCATGAGCAGTGCCCTCCAAACTAACCCAAATTTGATCATGCACAGGTTCTGTAGCAAGAATGTGAGTACCGTCTATTGCACCAATGTAATCAAAAAACAAATTGCATTTCCAAATTACCTGCTTATGGTCTCCCCAGAATGTTGAAATTGCTCTTGTGCTAACCTATTACTTATTACATTTCCTAAAATATAGAGAAATATAGCAATCATTTTGGTAACACCAAAACTCGTAGATCCTTTAAGACCAAATTGCATTTCCAAATTTTATTAATCTGTCATGACATATAAATTAAAGATCAATTTAGTTGTATCAATATTTAAAAAAAATAAAATTAGTTGAAACTAAAATATTCTTATATACTTACATTCTTGAGGTCACTCTAATTTTGCTTAGAACCTGTGACACTAAAGTCAAACTCAAAATTTTTATATTTAATTATTGTAAGTTCAATGAAGAATTTCCAAATAAGCCCCATTAACTAATATATTTTAAAAATTTACTTGATATGAATTGTATGAAGTTCATATACCTGAGACTTAGTCCTCGATCGAATTGCTATAGGTATTTCAAAAAGATCATCAATATTCTGATATAAAGATAATTCATTTGTGATCTTGTTTTGAACTACAATGCTTGGAAGCAAACTCTATATCAAACTTAATGGAAGAGTTCTTATAAAAGAATTATGGATTTAAATAGTGTCCCGTTATAAATAGTGCTACTAATCAAGGTAGGCAATACCGAATGATATCGCTCGGTACGGACGATACAAACTGGTCCGACGGCATACCGGTATATGGATCGCCCGTTACCGAGCGGAACAAAAAATAATAATAAAATAAAATTATATATATATATATATATATATATACAGTTTCGTATCGTACCGAGCGAACGTCGAAACTTCGGTACGGTACGAAATTGCAGACCTTGCTGCTAATAATGTTCTGTTGCATATAGTGGATGGTGAAGTTGATATTCTCATCTTTTATCGATGATTGCAAAAATATGTTGATACTTTTTTTATTTCCATCAAAAGATTTTTGAATTATTTTTTTGGCTCTATCAATAGTCTTATAAATATATTTCATTGTTGGTTTTTTCTCGTTATCTATGAACTAAAGAACTCGAACAACAGAGCCTTTTACTTTTAATGCGTAGATTATATGTTTCCAAAATTATGACATCGGGATAATATCACTTGCCCTCTTGCCTTTTACCTTTTTTGCTCATTTACATGTCACTCATTTATATATGGTAAACATATTTCTATGGTTATGTTTTTGCATGTGAGCTCTTTGCAATGATAGGAATGAGTAGCAAATCAATGGTATTGTATCTCACCAAATCCTTGTTGCTTGTAAATTCTCTCATCATGCTCAAAGCCCCAATATGATTATATATAAATTCAACATTAAAGATCGCCTTTTCTAAGGTCTTCATGTCTATAATCTTTCCAATATCCTTTAATATTATATCAATACAATGTGTATATCGAGTCGAATACAAGTATAGCCTTTTTTCTTATAGTAATTTACCTAAAATAGAGAAAAATAAAATTGATAATTGTTTGAAATTATAAAATTAACATAATTAAAACATTCAAAGGAAAAATCATTAGTTTCTTCCATTGTCTGTTATCACTTGAATCACATTTTGCTTTCGAAGTTCGCCAATAAACATGTCAGGTAATTTAAATATTTTTTCTCCATATTTTATATAGGAGATTTATCAATTGACTTAACAAACATAGTTTCTAATGAACAATTGATCAAAAAATTAATTATACTTATTTGTCTTCTATCAGTCCATGCATCAAACATAATGGAACAAATCATATTTTGCCCGTGCATCCTTATGGCCCTTCATTAATTTGTTTGTGTAATCAAACTCATTTCTCAAATTTAGAACTCTTAACTCATGGTGACTTAGAGGCTTCAATTTAGGACCATATTTACTGATTGCTTTAATCATATGCTTAAAGCACGCCCCTTATTTATTTCATCTGGTTTAATCAAACTAGAATCAAATATTGAACTTGACCCAAGTTTGATCCAACCTCATTTGTGTCAGGTATGCGCCTTGTCTGTTGAGCACCTAGGTTGTGCTCGGTTAAAGGCACTTGCCTAGGCCAATTACCTAACGCTCAAGCCTTGCCTCGCCTAGGCGAGCGCTTGGTGACTTCAATACTTTATCTTCCGCTCACCCCACTCTCTCTCTCTCTCTCTCTCTTTCCCTCTCTTCAATGGTGTAATTTCTCCCCCTTCTCGCTCTTATTGCCCTCTCCCACCGCTACTCGATCATTTTCTTTTTTTTGGCCCTTCTCCTTTCTTTATCATAGCAACCCCCTCCCTAGGAGGTGAGCGACCCTCACTTGCACCCCTGCACCAAGAACGACTTATGGGGTATCTTGAAGAAAGAGAAAATTATACTATTTATGGCAAGGAACCAAACTGTGTAAGAGTACACTGTGTTCCAGTGACAAGTGATGGCACTCAGAATCTCTCTCGATGATTACTTGACGATAATGATATTTCGATCGTGAGCAACATGGTGATGTCAATCGAGAGAGAATCGCACCCACAATGAGAAACTAGTAGAAAGGTTAAAGGGAGCAACCTGAAGATTTAAGAGAATTTCGAGGATGGTAAAACTTCTTCCTTGTAACAAAGGGATAATTTTTGTGAACATTGTAAAATTATAGGTCACTCAAACGAAAAGTGTTGCAAGATTCACCCAAAACTCTTCTCAAAGAAGTGGTCGAAGAATAATTAATATTGGCAAATCGTAGCCATGACCACGAGCGACTACTCCATTGAACTTTCATCGGTCTCACACTCGGATACATGTTTATCGTTGATGGCTACATCAAAGGTTATAGACTTGAGTCCGACCCTCGATTTAAAGGTTCAAGAAAAGCTCTTCACTATAAAGATTTAAGTGAAGCAAGAAGTCAGAGTGATTTTTGACATCGAGTGCCAAGAGAACCTCATCTCTGTCAGCTTGGTCAAAAAGCTTGGCCTAGTGATGATGCTACATCCATTCTCATATCCTCTTGGATAGTTTCATGATGATGTGGAGATGATCGATAACAATGCAAGATACACTTTGTCATCTCAACGGAATTCATCGACGAGGTGACGTATGAGGTGGTTCCACTTGACATATGCCAAGTCATCCTAGGGAGCCCCTACTTATGGGATCGAGATGTCATGTATGTTTGTTGAGTCCAAAAGTCTCAACTCTAAAGGATGAAAGAAAGTTCCTCATCACTCAAGAATCGATTGGTTTGACAAAAGACTTGACTT
Source organism: Musa acuminata AAA Group (assembly GCF_036884655.1). NCBI lineage: Eukaryota > Viridiplantae > Streptophyta > Magnoliopsida > Zingiberales > Musaceae > Musa > Musa acuminata. The sequence continues at coordinate 30,883,663 of NC_088352.1, read as the reverse complement.
CCATCAACCAAGAAAAAAGGATAGTGAGTGCTTATCGAAAGCTTGTGGCTATAAATTCGGCATGCAAAGAACAAGGTCTATCTTTAACATGAGAAAAGAGAAATCAAAAGGGGCATTAGCAACCTTGAAGCCCTGAGAAGAGAAAGAAAGCCCTCGAGTTGACGGCGATCAACAACAAGGAGAACCCCATCAAAACGACGCATGTAGTCGATACAATCGGGTATGATGACGCCAACGACATCGACAGACCAAAGCAAAACCTCCAACCTAAAATGGAGAAAGAGGAAGCCTCCAAGAAAGATTCACCGGTAGTTGAATCATCTAATTAGGGGAAGTCATGATCAAGGACGATCTAGAAGAGTTATAGTTAAACTCCAATTCGGCCCAACTAGAGTTCCAATTGGACTTTAATTTGATCCTGATGAAACTAAACTAAGATCAAGCCAGAGTTTGAGCTTAAAGATCATATTTAAGTCAGTTTAAGCCTCACTCAAAGTCGGCTTAAATCGAGTTCCGGTCGAAGTCCAATTTAGCCCTACCTTACTTTGACTCAAACTTCGATTCAAGTCCAATGTGGCTGGACTTAACTTGAGGTCCATCAAATCCAAAGAGGTTAGGTCCAGCCAGATTAAGTCAAGCTCCAAGTCCTAATTGCATTAGGAATCTCCAAGTCCTAAATGTATTATGACTTTCCAAGTTCTAAAAGAATTAGGACTCCTACTCTACCTTAGCTACAAAAGGAGGAGAGCTCCTTGAAGAGTAGCCAAGAATTAACCCTAGCCTTCCAGCTTTTGCCAAGAGAGATGAGAGAGCCAAAGAGAGAGGAGGAATTCTATAAGGTGATGCCTAAATCTTCAACCACTTCCTGAGTTCCAACACTGGAAGTCCTTCATCAATGCTTCTTCCAATTGCTATGAGAAGCCCCGTTGCTCATTGTCTAAACCTTAGGAGGAGGTTCCAACAACAAGAAAGGTAGAGACCAAAACTGATAGTAAGACCTTTTTATTAAGAGCGCCCAAGTGCTATCCAAAGACAACCTCCATTTTAATGCTTTCGTTCAAGTCTTTTATTATGCTTTATTCCATTGCTTAGCCTTATAGTTAACACTTTAATTTTATGAGAGATAGAGATTTTCTTTCGGTTTTGTGTTTGCTCCTTAGTGATATCACTCTCCTCCGTTAAAACTTCCATCTGTGAGGTGGTATTGGATTGATGGATTGTTGAACTTGAACCCCATACAGATTAGGTAGTAGGCAATAATCAAGGAGGGAGGGGGAGGGGAAGAAGCATAGAGAAGAAAAGGGTATAGTTATTAGGGAGGAGGGTGAGGGGGGCTATCAATGACGGAGGACGATGGAGAGGGGGGCTATCGGGGTTCGAGGAGTTGGAGGATAGAGAGGGTTGTTAGTAGAGTCAACGAGGGGTGTAATAGAGGAGGACAAGGCAAGGATAGCACCTAGGGAGAAGGCAGCATAAGGGAGAGAGGAGCTTCCAGGGAGAAGGCAAGAGGTGACATCGCCAGAGGTTTGCCTTATGCACGTAAGCTGCTCGTCAGTTGTTGGAGGCCACCTTTGCATGTGCCATATCGTCATTTGTGCCATGCATAGCAGGCATGAAGATGTTCTCATTTGTTTAAATTAAGTTTTAGTTTTCCAGGTAAGAAGCAAGTCTTGCATGGGGCCTTGGGGTGAGCAAGGTGGAATTAGGCTCAAGCTGATTTGTTTCAATCGAACTAGGATTAAACCCAATGTTATTTGGCTTAAGCTTGCACATTTGATAGAATTAAACTGGATACAATTAAACCTAATGTTCGATTAGACCATCAATAAACATTCCACTGAATTAAACCAGATTTAGAGAAGTTCCAAGATAGAGAGTTCCTAAAGATTTATGATATTGATGTTATAAAGAATATGTATGATAATGTAGTCACTTGTGTTAGAAATATAGAAAGTTTATTTAATGAGTTCTTTATTATTATAAATTTATAAGACTACACCAGGCACCCACATTAAGTCTCTATCATTTCATATTGATAATGGACAAACTTAGTAGTCATTTACAAGATAGTATGGTATTTGTTGATGGTATTGTATTAGTTGATAAAAGTTTAAATGGAATTAATTCTAAAGTTGTAAGGCAATCTTTAGAAACATGCTGATATAGTAATTTTAGAAATAAGAGTAATAAACACGTTGATATAGTAAAGTTGGATGGGTTAAAAGTTTCATTAAGTAAAAGTAATTTTAGTAATTTAAGTAAAAGTTTTAAGTATTTTAGATTAATTACTCAACAATATAGAGAGACTAATGGAAATATTATTTATAAAGTAAAAATAGGATAATTAAAATGACGAGTGGCATTAATAGTGTTTGGCAAGTAGGTAACAATATATAAAAAATGTTTGTGTTGTTGAGATGAGAATGTTGAGTTGCATATGTGGAGCTATTGAGATAGCTAAAGAAATATTTTCATTTATGAATAATTAGGTATCACATTATTAGAGGATAAACTAAGGGAGAATCGTTTTAGATGGTATGAATATAGGGTTAGAAGATGCAGTAGTTAGAAGATGTGAAATAATTACTATTAGTGGTATGAGGGTCTAAGGTGATCTTTATAAGGTTCAGGTTCGACAATCCATCGATCCGATACCACCTCTTGGATGGAAGTTCTAATGGAGGAGAGAAATATCATTAGAAAATAAGTGTAAAACTAAAAGAAAACAAGTTAATGTGCCAATTGCAAAGGCTAAAGCAACAAAAACATGAATAGAGACTGATAGGTGCGTAAGAATGCAGGTTGTCTTTAGACAACACCTGGGTGCTCTCGACATATTAAGGATCACTGCCATTTTCGGTCTCCTTTTCTTGCTACTAGAACCTCCTCCTGAGGTTTGGATAGGCAGTAGGGTTTTGAGACTTCTCATAGTAGCTAGACGAAGTTTGGATGAAGGACTTTGGCTGTTGGAAATCGAGAAAGAAGGGGTTGTAGCTAGAGGGCATATCCCTTTTCTGAACTCCCCTTCCATTAGCTCTCAATGCAAGCTGGAACTAGGGCCATCTGGAGTGGCTTTTTGGTTGTCTTTTCGTTCTTCTTCTTGCTACTGCCAAAGGACTCTTTGGAAGCTATTGAGCTTGGTAGCAAGTTGGAAAAAGATCTTTGCAGTAAGGTGGCTGCAAGCAGGAAGAAAAGCTGTTGAACTTGCAAAGTCCCTCTCTTTTGTCCTCTCTTCACAGCCTAGGGTTGGTTGGGCACTCAAAAGGGGATACGACTTGGGATGCTTCGAAGGGGTTGCAACCCCTTAGCTTTATAAGATTAGAGGGCACCTTAAGTCTTAACTGAGTAGGACTTCTCCTCAATTCCTTGTAGCCGCAGGAGTCTTTTGTTGGAGGCTGGCCTAGTTGGGTAGGGGCTGCCTTGAATCTAGTTCTACTAGTACTAGGATTGAGCTGACTTGAATCTAGTCTTTGAGCTCGAGATTGGGGTTTGTCTTGGTTTGGTTTGATCAGCATCTGATTGGAGATCATGGCGAAAGATAGAGGGAGAGCTAAAAAGACTTTAATAAAAATTATAAATAAAGACGTAAATACTCTTAACCAAAGATATGACTCTTTACATATCTCAATGGCAATAAAAGATGCATGTAGTCAACCCCAAATAATTGGAACTTTATAGCTTTGTTGTTAATGTTGTTGTTGCTTCTGCTGCTGCTGCTTGCCTCTTGTGTGCTTGATCATTTTCCTATGAGATAATATTTACTGGTTACATTTAAAAAAGATTGATGCACTTTTATTGACAGTGTAATTATGAGCTTCATTTCTCTTTCCTATCATCTGAAAAATATGTTTCATACTTTGATATTACTGTTATGGTGTCAGGGTGGCCATTTTTCAGGTATTTACCGGAAAGTTCAACTAAAGCCATCAAAATGGGTTAAACTTTCAAAATCTGATGGTGTTGGTGAAGATGAACATCCTGTTGAAGCTCTCATGGTTCTCAAGTATGGTGGTGTTCTTACACATGCTGGAAGAAAGCAGGTTACTTGTGTCACATTCTTTTCCCCGAAATTTCCTATTGTTTTTTAAGTCACCTCATCAGTTAGCCTGTTTGGAATTGTTCAAATGAATGATCTGCAGTCTTACTGGCTGCAGTACGTAAAGGTTGATGAGTGGTGTTGCTGCGATCTTAGTGCTTTTAATTGTCTTTGCAAGAACACTTGAAAGCTAACAAAACATTCTTTCCATTTCAGTAATATTCAATATTGCTTAATACAGTTATCACTTTCATGCTGATTATTACTATTTTCTTTTCCCAGGCAGAAGAGCTAGGAAGGTACTTCCGGAACAATATATATCCAGGTTATATTCTAACTGAAAATTTATTGTGATTACTGACATTTTATTCCTTGTTTGAACTGAAAGAATGTCAAATACTTTTAATCAAAGGTTTGTGATGCTGAATGGACATTTTTGTTGGTTTAAAATGGTTTGATGTTTCGGGTACTAGACCCAAGTCGATCCTCGACTAGATCAATATGGGTCGAGCATCTTTCGGCATAATGTGTTGTAACAGATTTGGTTGATTTTGCCAAAGTCGGGCACCACTCTTGTGATATTTGTTTGCAAAGTGTTTTCTTGAAGCCTCTGGTTCCTTAGGGACATGCAAGAGCAAAAGAGGTCAGTGAACAATTGAATATATGCATTGTTGCTCTACCAAAGCATTAGCTTGGGATCACACAAGTATAACTCAACAAAATGTTTTATTTAATAACTGAAATTGAGACACTTTGCTCGTTTGAAAATGTTACGTAACAAAGGATGCAAGGTTAGTCAGTGATGCATAAAGCAGGGTTTTTAATTTCGAATAATACCGCCCAGTACGAGCGGTACATACCAATTCGACAGCATATCGGTACGCGGAACGCTCAATATCGCCTTGTATCGAATGATACGGGGGTATATTTGATGATAACAGTCGAAATTTTGACCATTACCGCCCGACAGCTCAATAACAGTCGATTTCGATCGTTACCGCTCAACACAGCTCGGTAAAGGTTGATTTTGATCATTACCGATCTGTAATAGTGCTCTAGCAGTCAAAATGATTATTGGAGCCTTTTCTCTTAGGTTTTTAAACTCATCTTCTAACCTATTTCACTCCATTTCACTATCACACTCTCTTAAACTACCTCAAACTCATTTTTTTATCATATTTACACTCTTTTAAACTCTATAAAGCAACGATTTGTGAATTGACAATTCAAATGATTTTTCTGTAAATATTTCAATATTTACATAAGAGTAATCCGTAATGGACTGAAATACGAACCTTGTACAAGGCTATTCCTCAAAGTCTGAAAAAGATATGTGATACTATTCTTACCTAATTTACATTGGTTTTGTTAAACTTATACTGTTACTATATTTATTTGTAACTTAAAAACCCTATTCTAACCTTTTTTTTATTTTCAGGTATTTTCGAAGGATTTTATGCCTAAATTAGGTGTACCGTTCGGTATGCCTTGGCGTACCGCTCAGTACACAATATTGTACCATACCGAGCAGGCTCGAAACTCTGGTATGGTATAAAATTTCAATCCTTGGTTTAAAGTCCTTGCGCTCAAGTGCTCGTGTGATTGGGAACTAATATGAAAACCCATCTAGCTCTGTACGACTTGGGAGGTTCCAGGATGTTGATGTGATTGGCCTTTTTGTGTCTCTTCTCTGCATGAGTAAAAAACCCTACAATTTATGGGCTAGAGGCTCCTTTCCTTTGGATAGTTTTGCCTTCATGTTATGATCGCTCGTGAACCCTCCAAGCCTTAAATAGTCTAAAAACCCACACTATACATATAAGTCCTATACATGCTCCTAAGGCATGAACGAACCATTAAGGTAGACAACGGCATGGACAATATTTCACAAGTTGTGGCCTGTGCGAATAGTCTATGACAGTACACCGTCACATGTAGTGGAACTTCTTTAAAGTATTAAGTAAGCACAGTGTTGGAAGACACGTCATGGCTCGTGCTGTTGACCTAATAGACCATCAGGTCCAAGCAAACCATAGAACCACTTTAAATATAAGTGTCTCAAACTCTCAATCATGGCTCGTCTTATTGGTCCGTACCAGTGTACCGACCAATTATCGGTACGGTACGTACTGAGCTGCACCAAGCCGTACTATATGCTACATGAGGGCATATCGATATACCACCTGTAACAATCCCCTATTGGACCGGTATATACCACTTGTACCGAGCTATATGTTGCAGTACAACGAACCTTGGTCTCAATGATATCCATAGAAATGATATCAATTTATGCATTAGCATGTTGCTGGTACTATTCATTGAAGCATAAGGATTATGGAATATGGTTAATCATTTAGTCATCATTGACACCTCTCTGATCTCAAAATACATCACGCACCGAGAAAGTTGTCCCAATATGTATCATTGTTCTTGTGCTGAAATCATTTGAGTACTTGGATATAGTGGTAGGGTTATTCATATCCTGTGCTGATGGAGCATATTGGCATGGTGCCCTTATTTCCAAGGGCATATTGGCATACCCTTGGCATGGCAAAAGACCCTGTTTTAGTTCCTCAACTAACTTGGCATGGCACCCTTAGCACATCTTGGTATGAGTCCTTGCAACCTATTGTGTAGGTATTCTCCTACTAGAAGCCTTGGATAGGTCAAAAGAATGTGGTTATACCCTTTTATGTCGAGTGGCTTTTTTGTGATTTAAACCTTCTCTGGCCTGGTTCATGAAGGGTCCAGCATCCATAATTTGACTTCAAGGCTTTTTATCCCTTGTATGATGAGCTGTAGACCTAATATCTTGTCATCTGCTGTTTGTTATATGGTGAGCCCTACTTTCACACTGACATTCTTGGGCCCACCTTGTTAACTTTGGCCCCCTACCCTTCCTTTTTCCCTTTTCTTAACCATTCTTCAGTGCTTTTGATTTTTGTTTCATCTTCTTAGTTTTGATATCCCCATGAGGAACTTGAAAATTACTTATATAATTAGTTAATAGCTTCAAGGAGTCATGTTATGTTACCATTGCTAGGAATAGAATTACTGGATATTTAAAATATGAGATCGTATGTAAAAAAGAAAAAGAGACCCATATGTAGATCATATTATGGTTCGCCTTATTGGTCCATACCGGTGTACCAATCGGCCATCGGTATAGTACATACCGAACCATATCGATATACTGACACATGGGTACGGTGGGCATACTGACAAATCGATATGCATCGCCTATATCAGTCTCCTATCGGACCGACACATACTAACATTACCGGGCAGTATGCCAAGGTATGATGAACCTTCGATCATATGATTATTTTAATTATTTAATATAATGGTAATCAGCATGGGATTATTTTGATTTCTTAACTTTCTCTATGTATATCAATTAGCATATTATATCATTCATCTATCTCTCTTGAATGTCATATCCCCTTTTTCCTTATTTGTTCATTTTATACTATTAATACTCTACTGTCTTTTGCTATTAAGTGCAATGGCCTCTGATATGGTGTCCTCCCATATAAGTGCAATGGATCAGTTTCTATTGATCATTGGATGGACCGATACGTATCACCCGTATTATACCGTCTTGGAAGAAATCACATTCCTTTCTGCCAGTGTTAAATTTTGCTAATTATCTGTAGTCATCACATCAAATTACTATTCCTTGGATTCTCATTTTTCCTTGTGCATGAAGCTCTTATTCACATGTAATGCACATCTTCAAGGCATAAGCATTATTTTTTTGCTTCTATTGGTTCCATTTTCCTTTCCTTCCCTGGATGAATACATCTATTTTCCCATGCTATACAATCATTGTTGATTGTGCATTACGAACATGGTTGGTTTATATGACATATATTTATAAAAGAGCTTTTCTTTATAAACATTAACCTACAACTGATGAATGACTCATATTTTCCCATATTTCTTGGTCATTTTAGTGTTATTTGTAGAGCATTCAACAATGGCCCATTGATTTTGATGGTAATACTTCTCATAGTTCTAACTTCATTTGGAATGTGGTATATGCTTTGATCATTTTATTGTGCAAAAGCTTTCTTTCTTTTGAATGATATGGGAATTCCCATATACTTGTGTAATTAATCTTTGCTTTCTGCCGACAGATTTAGTGGAATTACTTTGTCCACATATAAATCTGCTATCATATTATTTACTAATATATGTTTCCTTAACTGTTTGACTCTTGCCATGAATTCTTGTATCAGCTAATCCATGTTATGTTGTCTGTTCTCTTGTCCCTTGTTTATGTTATAAAGGTGCAGTTAAATCTCTAATAAAATCAATCTTTCTATGCCTTGACAAGACTGAGCAGAAAGTTCTCAAATCCTAGTTTGGTATTTTGATGTAAGAAATTAAAATTCGAAAACGGGACCTGTACAAACTCTAAGCTAGGATTCTTTCTCGATTTTTCTTGACAAATACAAATTGAAATATATATTCAGATAAGAATCACAAGAAAATACATGTACATAGAAAGAAGTTCTATTATTATTAGATGTAAAATTAATGCATACACCTTCTCCTATCACCAAAATGATTGATGTGAATCTACAGTCGATTGGGATCCTCCATATAATGTATCTGTTGATAGATAAAAAATGCCTACAGGACCCATGTATAAAACTACTCTCGTGGCATCTGATATTGGTTAAGAGTGTGACACTGATGCAATAACGTGATCGCAATGGTTGCCTAGGTCCAAATGGATCTAGCTTAGATATACAAGAATGAAGGTTTGATCTTTGTAAATCAAGCCCTAAATGAGGTCTAAATGAAAGAGATTTAGATTAGGATCAGATCAGATTTGGGATTTATATCTTCTACTTAAACAACTAGTCCCTTAGATCTGGGACTTAAATCTTCTTTGCAATTATTACTATCTATGAGTCATGATTTTTTCATGTGGCAGTAGACTTTTATAGGACCATAATTAACTTAATGACAAAGTGTCACGGACTTGGCTAGAATTGCCTAAGTTGTGAGGCACTCTTGCGGCCAAGACGCGAACTTAGCTTGAGTTGCCTAAGTCGCGAAGCACCCTTGCGCCAACTCTTTGGACTTAGCTGTGATTGCGTAAGTAGTGACGCACCCTTGCGATATGCGTCTGCAAAGGGTCAGCCAATTTGTAACCTCACTCAGGTCCCTAAGGACTTATAAAAGAGAAAGTTGATTAGTTCGAAGAACGAGTGACGGACAAGTCCTGACGTCTCGCAAAAGGGGAAGCTTTACAAGCAATTCAGCAAGCACCTTGTGTGCACAGGAGAAAAGAGAGGAAGGAGCAAAACAAAGACTTTAGAAGGTCGAACGAACAGTTGCAAGTCCATAAACAACTGCTCACCGGGTGTCGGGTGCAAAGGCAAGTTCCTGTCAACTTAACGTGCGAACTTGTCGAGATTTTTCAACGCCCGACAATATACCGAAGCCCCATCCAGCCCTATGCCACCCGAGGGGTTCCAGGGTGCTAAGATGGCTGACGTTTTGCTTGCAGTTGCGGCTTGTAGAAAACAAGTCGTGGCACGCAAAAACGAAGTTGTTTTGGGTAGTTCGGCCCGGCGCAGCGAGCGGTCGCACTACAGCGCTGCAACCTGTTCGAACATGCATTTTTACAAGCAAAACACATAAAAACTAAGGCAAAACATGCTGTCATGTCTCGGTACAAGCATGCAAAAGCGATGAATGGTTCGTTGAACGAAGTTGTCGCCTAGGTCCAAATGGATCTAACTTAGATATACAAGAATCAAGGTTTGATCTTTGTAAATCAAGCCCTAAATGAGGTCTAAATGAAAGAGATTTAGATTAGGATCAGATCAGATTTGGGATTTATATCTTCTACTTAAACAACTAGTCCCTTAGATCTGGGACTTAAATCTTCTTTACAGTTAGTACTATCTATGAGTCATGATTTTTTCATGTGACAGCAGACTTTTATAGGACCATGATTAACTTAATGACAAAGTGTCACGGACTTAGCTAGAATTGCCTAAGTCGTGAGACACCCTTGCGGCCAAGACGCGAACTTAGCTTGAGTTGCCTAAGTCGCGAAGCACCCTTGCGCAAACTCTTCGGACTTAGCTGATATTGCCTAAGTCGGGACGCACCCTTGCGATATGCATCCGCAAAGGGTCAGCCAATTTGTAACCTCACTCAGGTCCCGAAGGACATGTAAAAGAGAAAGTTGATTAGTTCGAAGAACGAGCGACGGACAAGTCTCGACGTCTCGCAAAAGGGGAAGCTTTACAAGCAATTCAGCAAGCACATTGTGTGCACAAGAGAAAAGAGAGGAAGGAGGAAAACAAGGACTTTAGAAGGTAGAACGAACAGTTGCAAGTCCACAAACAACTACTCATCGGGTGTCGGGCGCAAAGGCAAGTTCTCGTCAAGTTAACGTGCGAACTTGTGGAGATTTTTCAACGTCCAACAATATACCGAAGCCCCATACAGCCTTGTGCCATCCAGGGGGTTCCAGGGTGCTGAGATGGCTGACGTTTTGCTTGCAGCTGCGGCTTGCAGAAAACAAGCCATAACATGCAAAAACGGAGCTGTTTTGGGTAGATCGGCCTGGCGCAGCTAGCGGTCGCATTGCAGCGTTGCAACCTGTTTGAACATACATTTTTACAAGCAAAACACAAAAAACTAAGGCAAAACATGCTGTCATGTCTCGGTACAAGCATGCAAAAGCGATGAACGGTTCGTTGAACGAAGTTGTTGCCTAGGTCCAAATGGATCTAGCTTAGATATACAAGAATCAAGGTTTGATCTTTGTAAATCAAGCCCTAAATGAGGTCTAAATGAAAGAGATTTAGATTAGGATCAGATCAGATTTGGGATTTATATCTTCTACTTAAACAACTAGTCCCTTAGATCTGGGACTTAAATCTTCTTTACAGCTAGTACTATCTATGAGTCATGATTTTTTCATGTGGCAGCAGACTTTTATAGGACCATGATTAACTTAATGACAAAGTGTCACAGACTTAGCTAGAATTGCCTAAGTCGTGAGACACCCTTGCGGCCAAGACGCGAACTTAGCTTGAGTTGCCTAAGTCGCGAAGCACCCTTGCGCAAACTCTTCGGACTTAGCTGATATTGCCTAAGTCGGGACGCACCCTTGCGATATACATCCGCAAAGGGTCAGCCAATTTGTAACCTCACTCAGGTCCCGAAGGACATGTAAAAGAGAAAGTTGATTAGTTCGAAGAACGAGCGACGGACAAGTCTCGACGTCTCGCAAAAGGGGAAGCTTTACAAGCAATTCAGCAAGCACATTGTGTGCACAGGAGAAAAGAGAGGAAGGAGGAAAACAAGGTCTTTAGAAGGTAGAACGAACAGTTGCAAGTCCACAAACAACTACTCACCGGGTGTCGGGCGCAAAGGCAAGTTCTCGTCAAGTTAACATGCGAACTTGTGGAGATTTTTCAACGTCCAACAATATACCGAAGCCCCATACAGCCTTGTGCCACCCAGGGGGTTCCAGGGTGCTGAGATGGCTGACGTTTTGCTTGCAGCTGCGGCTTGCAGAAAACAAGCCATGACACGCAAAAACGGAGCTGTTTTGGGTAGTTCGGCCTGGCGCAGCTAGCGGTCGCATTGCAGCGCTGCAACCTGTTCGAACATACATTTTTACAAGCAAAACACAAAAAACTAAGGCAAAACATGCTGTCATGTCTCGGTACAAGCATGCAAAAGCGATGAATGGTTCGTTGAACGAAGTTATTGCCTAGGTCCAAATGGATCTAGCTTAGATATACAAGAATCAAGGATTGATCTTTGTAAATCAAGCCCTAAATGAGGTCTAAATGAAAGAGATTTAGATTAGGATCAGATCAGATTTGGGATTTATATCTTCTACTTAAACAACTAGTCCCTTAGATCTGGGACTTAAATCTTCTTTGCAATTAGTACTGTCTATGAGTCATGATTTTTTCATGTGGCAGCAGACTTTTATAGGACCATGATTAACTTAATGACAAAGGTTGGATCTATCTTATTCCTGTAAACAAGAGAGACTTTCTCATTGTTTGCTTTCATATAGCTTCACACCCTGGCGTGCTTCTTATTTCCTTGTGGAAAGAAAGCAAGTAATCATGAAAGCATGGGCTTCAGTTTCAGTCCTTGCTAAAGGTGTATGATATTGGGATTGTGTAAGCATAGTAATTCATGCCATAAGCATGAGACAAAATTTTGTTGTCTCGGGAAGAACCTATTCTAGCCATTACGGATGCCATGTTAAAGTATACCATTTGGCCAAAGCATTTTAACAATCATTGGTATGCACCTTGGTCATTAAATTTAAAATCCTGCATGAGAGAGCTTTTATGTACTGGATTAAATCCAAGAACATAGAGCTTTAAGATGGTGCTTATAGGGTAGAAGACATCTGATTTATTTCTAGTCCATGACTGTATACTGCCTTTGGTTATACTATTCAAGCATCTTAAGTTCAAAAATTCAAGATGCAGTTTTTCAGGTTAGCATGTGAATATAACCTACTTTTGTGAAAATCATGTTATATTATTCAGGTTCCACCAAGGCTCACAATACCAGCTTCAGTGATATGGTCAGAATTAGTGGGGCTCTTTTAAATCAGATATTCAAGGTTGGGATTTAAAAAAAATCATGGTTCGCCTTACTGGTCTATACCAATGTACCAACCAATTGTTGATATGGTACTTATCAAACTGTACCGAGCCATATCGAGCATGTTTACACATAGTACATGAGCGGTGTATCGATGTACCACCTATATCAGTCCCCTATCGGACCAATACATACCATCTGTACCGAGCGACACACCACAGTACAGTGAGCCTTTCAAATCTCTATTATAGAATAATAATTTCACAGGTGTATTGTCTTTCCTTCTCTGCTTTCTCCTCTTCTCTTCCTGTGCCTATTGTTGTCACTTATGGCAACTATCTACCTCATCTCTCATTCCTCCTTCCTCCTTCCTTTTTGTTTTCTTTTTTAGAGATTGATAAATCCTTGAGGAACAACCAAAATTGAAGACTTTGCATCATTTCCTATTCATTTCTTGTATTAATGCTAAAAGCAAACAAAACCAAGTCGGCCTTGGACTGTACTGATATGGGTTGTGTATAATGTGTATCATATCAGATCAGTTGATATTGTATACTGTGGAGTCACAGTATGATTCTGAAGAAGTGTACAATTTCTCTGAATGTTATCTTGAACAGAAATAAATTATTGTGTGCAATTCCTATCGGATAGATTTCCTTCGGTAAAAGTTCTTCATAGTCAATATTCTTAAATTAATATGTGACATAGTTTTGTTGAGTTATGTGCTAAAATCATCGATGACTGACACCTCAATCTCTGTTTGCCTGTAACATTTAGGTGAAGGCACTGGCTTACTTCGCCTGCATAGCACTTACCGGCATGATCTAAAGATATACAGTTCAGATGAGGGCCGTGTTCAGGTACTTTTTATGTGTCTGAATGCCTTTGCTATTCTTCTTAACTTTGTCAATATTTGTGTAACTCTTCTATATAGTTTTATACTTTCCTTGTACTTGATATTTCTTTATGATTGTTGCATTCTTAAGAAAGTGATTAGTGGCTTTCTACTAATCATATATATACCACATTATGATTAGAATTTACACCAAATTTGTTGCAGATGTCAGCAGCTGCATTTGCAAAAGGCCTTCTTGATCTGGAGGGGCAGCTAACACCAATTTTGGTTAGTATCCAGCATTTCTGTTTATTGTCTGCCATTATATATTTGTCCTATTTTACATTAAGAATGTCTTTTGTTCTTAGGTTTCGCTTGTTAGTAAAGACTCTTCCATGTTGGATGGACTAGAAGATGCTAGTGTTGAGATGGACGAAGCTAAGGTTGGTTTTGTTATGTCTAACAATGTTTATTTTTGTCAGATTATATTACACTTTTATGATAAGTTAATGATAAAGAAGAGAACTTATCGGTATTGGCTTTTAGTTATTATAGTACCACGAAACTAGGAAATCTGTGCTTAATAGTATTAGCCTGATTATTTTGGCCATTCCTTGAGATTTAACATTAGCAATGTTCATTATTCTTCTCTAAAGTACTTTTAGTTACCATGATTGAATTTATAACTATTCACATGATATGTATGGGTTGTACCAACAGAGCTAATGTGTTGCATCTGGCTATAAACATTCAAGAGAAAACATTCTAGCGGTGATTGCCACAAAAGTTCAACCTTATTACATGCACTTGTCAAAGAATGCTTCTAACGTTATTTAACATGAAGATCATTAAAAGGATATAAAAGAACAAGTCCATGAAGATGAAAACTTATAAGCTACAACACCTAGCCATATAGGTTAACTGATGTGTGATATCTTAATTGCCCAAGAATGGCTTTCATTCCCTGGTGTCTTTGAATTAAACTAATTTATTATTCCACCACCGCATAAATTAGTGTTAGCACTTATTTTAGAAGTTGGATTAAAGAATAGATTACAATACAATATTTCTAGTTTTGGTCTAAGTGAGCTGTCAAAAGGAGAGTCTACAGTTCAGCTGGTCATTTGGTAATATAGAAAATAAAAGAAAAAAACAGTAAGCATACCCTAGTAGGTATAAGTTATGTGTTACGTATGTATATTAATATGATATGATTGTTGATGAAATGACCCTGTTTATTGCTGGAAATGATCAAATCATGGATTATTTTCAGTGTTGTGGTTCCTTTATAAGCTAAAACTTTCTTCTATGCTTCCTGTGAGGAATTGAACACATGACAATGCAAGTCTCGGAATCAACTCTCCTCTTCAAATCCTCACAATTTCTTGGCAATAGAAAGGTTGAAAATCCTTGATCGACCCCTTTCATTGAGCCCACAAGCAATACAATTGGTCAATTGATAAGCCCCACCACACATCAGGAATGATCCATGATCAATCCCAGAGGGTCTATGTTTTCCACGTTTCCTAATCATTCATGGATGCTGAACAGGCATAATCCTGGTTGGAGGCATTTATAAATTGGTTCTAGATTATAAATTTGTTTCCTTACTCCACTGAAACTAGTTCAAGATTATAAATTGCTGGACAGGCATACCATTGTTCTGTTCTAAAATTTGATATAGTATACAACCATATATGACCAAAAATTAACTCTTCTGCATATCTTTTAAATTTCAACCATGCAATATAGATCACTATGTTTCATAAGAAAGTTATCATAAGCTTTTGAGGCTTGTTTTTCCTTTTTTCTTCCCTTTGAACCGTGCAGGCCCGGTTACATGAAATTATAACTTCTGAAGGGAAAGCTATAGACAAAAATGGTGGTTCAGAATTTCCATGGATGTTTGATGGTGCTGGTCTGCCTGATAAGGCTTCTCAACTTCTTCGGCCTTTGGTACCTTGTTTTGACTCAATATTGTGCTTTTAATTTTTTTCTCAACTATATTGTAGGCTTTTCTCTATGGAATCTCCAATTTTGGTTGTGCCTACATTTTTTATCATTCTTTTTATGGGCATGCCCATAAAAGATGCCTTAGTTTCTCCTCGTCTTGTCGCCTGTTGTGTTGATACACTGGTACCAATGGGTCTGTACCGACAAAGACCAATATGGATCTGGTATGTGAAATGGCACTCCTCGGTGGGAACCTGTTTTGCGTTGGAGCATTCTTGCTTGTTGGGCAGGATTTATTGGAAATTGAAATTGGAATTGGAAATTTCAGTCCATCGGGGTGAATCCTGTCCTAGGGACAGTTTTGAGCATAATGGTGTTTACTAGATCGCCTCATAATACTTAGAATCCTACGTTACTTGCATGAATAGCAGGGATTCAGTTTGTTTTCCTACATATGGAGATGAGTGGTTAATATGAACAACTTGAGCTTTCCATTTTGGACTATATTTTAACCCGCTTCACATAGTTAACTAGGCAAGTAGGTTGCTAGGTTACATTCTTTATTCAAGCATGTGGACCAAAAAGTGACATATGGTGCATTCCATGCAACCCCAGTCAATTAGGAATAGACATTAAAGACAGTGGCTGTGGCATTGTGAACAAATTAAGCTCGCTGCATCTGTATCACTTGCAGATGACCTCGATGGTGTCAGTGGGCTTTTGCATTTACATATTTGAGCAACCAATTTCTAATATGTGAACATAAGCATTATGGGCCATTAGGACTTCTAGTCTGCATAAATTACTTGGTTAGAAAGTTGGTTGGTTCATCAGTGATAATACTGTAAACTATTGGTCTGTTCAGCTAACCACATGGACTCGGACAGTTAAAATGGAATAACAAATGGATCTTCTCGTATGAACAAACCCAAGTTTCACTTCTTTCAATCTGATGTTTAGAAAACCTGTCAGTCTAATGTGACCCTCTAGGTTCTTGACCTTTCCTTTCTCTGTTCATGTGATGCAGCCTTGCATGGTTTTCATGTATGTGGCATTGTGCACTTGCTGATTTCGTGAACTTAAATTAACATGCATGTAACTTTATGCATGTTGCTGACTTCTCTTTGTTAACCATGGTGCCCCTCTTCACTTTAAGGCATACTTCTACACCATAACAAACTCGATGAGAATATCTTTTTAATGAGCCTAATTTAGAGATTTCTTTTGTGTTTGCAAGTAATCTGATGTTTGTTCCATACCACAAATCATGATCCAAAGAGATAGTGTTACCATGTTCGCGAGCAATGCATGACTATAGTCATATCATCATGCAGAGAATAGAATCCGTTTGTATTGCCATCTGCTTTTCATAAGCAACTATTGTATCCTCCTGCATCAAGACCTTTCCAAGAGCATAGTCTGAAGCATCAACCTGAACTTTGAGTGATAAAGTGTATAACCAGATGACGTAACATGATTTCCTCAATCCTGTTGCCTGGTACTTCCCAGACCACTTCGAAGGCCAGCCTTTTCCATCAGCAGGATGGCTTACTGTAACCCACTATTATGTGCCAATTTCCCGTAACTCCATAACCTTTGTCAGAAATTTCTGTTCCATAATGTTTTGGACTTTGGCTTCATTCATACAAATTGTACAGCCACTAGCACAATGCTCTAAGAGCAAGATATCTTTGGCAAGATAGCACTTTTCAGACAAGGAATTCTCATATATGAACAGTGATGAACAGTGATGAACAGTGATGAACAGTAATGATGTATTTTGCTCTAAGAGCAAAATTTTTGTTCCACTTGTTTTGTTTATTTATTAATCTACAATTGTAATGACTTACAATTGTACGTGGGAAACAATGTATGACTCTGTTAAACCCATTGAATAGACATGTTTATTCAGTCTAAGTTGGATGCTCCTCAAGTGGATATTGCATTTTCCCAATTATGGGCAAGATGGAAAGTCCACTTTCTGTCCTCTTTTTCTTAAAAAACTGAATTAGAGGTGATAGAAAAACCTCTGTAAGCAGGATTATCAAAATTGAAAAATAAGATGGAATAAAAGTGCTGGTGGAAAGAAAGGAAGAAGATGTTATTTTTGAGGAACAAGTTGATGAAAAGTAGGATACTCTTTTGTAGAGGCACTCTGCAGGTGAGGTTGCATGATTTAGGAGATTGCATATAAGATAACAATCATTATTCTAATTGGCTTCCCTCTAACCTAAATTCAACAAGGGATTGTACAAGCTGGACTTGCAGGCCTGCAGTGATTGTTTTCCTGTGCTGGCAAGAGTACCAACACATTTGGAGTGGCAGTGGACAGTATGTCCGCACATCATTGTGTTACTCATGCCCTTGCTGGTGTCAGTAGTATGGAAATATTTATTTGTCTTTTCCTGTGGAGCCTTGGAATTTATAATACTAATTTTTGATTCTGCAAGCTTTTAGGTTAGGAAAACTTTAGATTGTTTTAATATGAGTCATGTTTAACTGTTATGGTAAAATGGTATGAACTAATCTGTTTTTCATTGTTTAATATTTTTTATGTTGTTACAGAATGTGCTTCCTGAATAGGAAAATTTATAAAGATTTATATGAGTTTCTTAATAGGTTAACTTGACAAAGAAGATAACCACACAAGTGAAGCTACTAGCTGAGGATGAAGATGAGAAGCTTGTGACAAGTTCATACACTGTGCTCCCTCACTATGACCAAGCAAAGGCCCTTGGTAAAACAACAATTGATGTAACTCGAATAGCTGCTGGATTTCCTTGTGGTAGTGAAAGCTTCCTCTTGATGTTTGCACGTTGGAAGAAGCTTGAGAGAGACTTATATAATGAAAGAAAAAAGTACGTAGATTTTTAAAATGAGTAGCAACCTGTACATGATCAAGCAGAAATGTAATTTGCTATGTATTTTTCTTACTTTGGCAAAATCATGAATATAAATTCTGAGATTGACTAAACTTAGAAGGAACTAAATATATTTCTATTTATTTTGCAGCCGGTATGATGTCACACAAATTCCGGATGTCTATGACTCTTGCAAGTAAGTCTTCAAATTCATTCAAATTATAAGTGAGGAATCTTTCAGTCACAGGGATGATGTCCTAATAAGCTTCTTGGTTATGTCCTTAGGTAGTGCTTATAATTATACATCTTATAATCAACATTTATTAGGAAAATTGAATTTGAGGTTCACTTTTTTCTTGGCATTATTGATGTGTGAGTTCTATACCATGACAGATATGATCTCCTTCATAATGCACATCTTAATCTTGAAGGTTTGGCTGAGCTCTTCAAAGTCGCTCAGGTGACATATATGTTCTTCTGCATCAAATACTTTGATTAAATAAATTTATGTTGCACATAATGCCATTGTGCATACGTATACATTCATATTCTACATGAGCCATGGTGGAGTTAATGTCAAATTAGATGTGTTCATGGGGATATACCTAAAAGAAAAGCTAATGTTCCACATAGCGTTTGTCATAAACTTATTACAATTTTCTTTTGTTTTGGCAATACACATGTTAGGCTATAAATGAATCTGACCCGGATCAGATCAGCACTGGTCTGCCCTTGATCTGAATAATCCGACTGCCAATTGAACTGTCAAATCAGATTGTTCGGATTAAAATACCAATCCATATATTATCCAGTTGAAATTTGGAGTTCTAATCTAATCCAAGTGGGAGTGAAACAGTAGGTGGTTGTTGTCCAGTAGCTGGTGATGCAACCAATTACAGAGGATTGTGCAATGAAGGGAGAGGACAAGGAAATAATGGCTTTATCAAAGAAATTGGTGCATGAGGTGGCTGGGAATCTCACGTCGCCAAGCTCAATGTATGGAGAGAGGGTGCTCAGCATCCTAAGGATGTTGCAACCTATCATTGAGGTCCAATAATGTAGGAAGGAGGAATTCTGATGGACATGATTCCTAAAAATGCCACCTTCTGTGAGTGTAAGCCTTTGAGGCATGTAGGGACCCTGCCACCTCTGATTGAGACATCCATAGATGTGAGCCTTTTGAGGCAGGCAGGAAGTATGAGCCTAATAGCGATTGATAACCAAATGAATGAAATGGGAGATTAGGTTTAGGAATTAATGAAGTTTTATATATGCTGCAAATGAACATTGATATAGGACAAATGCCTTGATATTAGATATGATGTAGAACGGAAGGATGGGTGGCTAAAAAATTGTCATTTTATAGTATTTGATTGTGAAATAGAGAACTAAAAATTTAGATAGAATAATATTAAAAAAAGATAACTATTTCACTCATTTTGACTCAAGATTAAATTCATAGGAATGAAGGCTTCACACCTTTGTGTGTTGTATGTGAACAATGGAATCATAGCAGATTAAATTGTGGCATCATGCAATTCAAACCGTGATTATGGGAGCTTGTTCATTCATTTAATCATTCTATGATCCTCCAGGTTGCAATCCCTTGTTATAGAGCCCCAAGTTAAAGAAGTAAAGAAAAAAACTTTCTTTAACTTTCTTTATTGCTGAAAGTAAAATTCAATTTAAACTAAAGAAGTCTAATACAAAAGGACACCTGGATGTTCGACCAGATAAGCAAGAAACAGTAAGAGGATTTGAGAATCCTAGCATGATTAACCAACTAGTTGGCCACCCAGTTGCGCTCCCTATATACATGTTCATCATATACCAAATGTCAGAAAAATGAAAACTACTATAATAAGAAAAGAATTTCCTTTTAGGGGAGGATCTATGATGAAATACATGTATATACATGAGGTTTATCTCCATTTTTCCTTGGAATCTCCAATCAGGACTAAGGTTTTCCTCCTTTCCTTTCCTCATTTGGTTTTCATTTTTCTTCTCTTTGGGCAATTTGGATAACTAATGTAGGATTATAAAATATGTTACCACATGACAACTTGTGACATTTGCAAAAGACCCCCAAAATATTTTTTAAAAATGAGAAATAAATTGAAATGGTCCACATTATTCAACATATTGGTCAATAAGCAATAGCTGAGTGCCAATTAGGCTTAATACAATTGTCAACATCCTGGTACCATCCAATGACCGGTCATTGTGACAGCAGATACTATGTTATGTTTCATGCAAAGTCTTAGAACAGCATGAAATGTCAAAAGCACTCGCAAACAAACAAAACCTGATTTTGTGCCAGCAGAGAGGGAAAAGCTTACATGCATTCCACTTTTCTCTCCTCTTAAATTATATATGCTTTTCTTGTCCCGCCTCCTTTGGCAGCAAGTGCAATTGAATGTGGAGTGCTATAAAGCTCAAAATTAACATTAACCCCTTGTCTGCTTCACTTTCCATGACAACTCAATTGGATGAAATGAACCCTCATGCTCCCTTTAATTAAAATTGAACAAATCATTCCATTTGAGACCAACTATCATGTCAAGACAAACCAAATAGTTTAGTTTGTCATTTCCACTGTTAATATTAGGTTTCATAATAAGTTTCACCTTATTTTGGCAAAAGTTTTCAAGGAAAACAAAATACGAAGTTGAAGGATTAAGTTTAGAATCATGAAATGCAAATATGTCAAGCCTTAAAAAGGAAAGAGTACTTAGTTTTTCATCATTTCTTAGATGAAAAGGAGTGAATGGTTTGCCCTCAAGGATTCTTCCCCGGTTTGGTTCTTTAAATCAGGGAAGTTTGGACTGAATCAATAAACTCAATTAGATGGGTTATAATAGAAGGCTAAGAACATTTCCTAGACTGCACTGAATAGCTCGTTATTTTGTTTAAAAACAAGCACTAATACCAAGCTGTATGGTATGGTCCACTTGTTGCTCATGGGTCAGATTGACACTAGAATCATTGGCCACGAAGGCTTCATTACGGGAGGGGAGGGAACATATATGAAATGGTTATGAACTGTCATGAATAACAAGGGAGAACTATTAGAATGGCCATAATAAAAGTTGGGACAAAAAGATGTGCTGCTTCCTGGGTTATTTTATCTTATGCATACTGATGTAATTTCAGTCAAAATAAGAGGAAGTGGGTGAATCACCTGAGTTGTCCATTTAGCAACATCTGGTCCAAGCTCATCAAATGCAAAACGAATGAGAACTATTAGAATATCTATAAAAAAAATCAAGACGAAAAGATGCCCTGCTTTCTGGGTTATTTGTCTTATGCATATTGATGATATATCAGTCAATGTAAGAGTAAGTGGGTGAATCACCTAAGCTGTCCATTTAGCAACCTCCGGTCCATGTTAGCACTAGCATCGACTATGACATTGCATCTTGCTAAAATGGCAATATAACATCACCAAGGAAGCAATTAAGAACAGGCATTAATGAGTGGAAGCAAGGCAGGAGCTTGATGCATTGAAAGCCAAGAATGAGATGTAATGGTGTCCCTTACCAAGATCAAAGTGGAGAAAAATGAAGCTTAAAATATAAAAGATCGATTAAGGGAAGGTCAAGGAATCAAGTAAAAGAGGTTTAGATGATACTGTTTAATATAGGTAGCAAAGTAACAATTGATATGGCTGTTAACAATGGGTCATCTTGGTTTTGAGAGTGCTCGACTATATTGATTAGATTAGCTTCTGATTAATATAACTTTGAACCTAGGATGGGGTGACATGGTAAAGGCTAGAACAAAGGAATGTAATTTCAACTGAATTGGTGCAGTAAGACCAGTATTTACTTGTCCTACTGCTTCCTGGTTCATGGTCTTGGTCATTTTGGCTGAAATCAACCCAATATAAAGCGTACTGGGTGGTACTGGTTGCTAGCGGTCAAAATTTGACTGTTACAAGCTTCCAATTGACGTTGGCTGCCTATTTGGGCTTATTTAAGTGCCTCTTGGTTGCCTCCTCTCTCCCACTGTGACTCTCACTCACTCTCTTTCAACCCTCCCCTGCTACTGTAGAACCATTCTACAAGTTCAATTCTGAGAATTGAGTTGAGCCTCAAAAGATGTGGATCAAGAGGTATGTTATTGTTTATGATATCGGTAAATCATATAGACAAACAAAAAGAGTTGCTAGTTGACTCTCAAATCTGATGATGCATTTTCGACATAAGTGTTGCTAGCATCATCCACGTCTACCTTCAGAACAGAATGGTTTGCATGTCATGCCATTTTGGCATAAGCGACGCTATGGTGTACATGAAATATCCATAAAGCTTGTTTATATAATGTTTAAATGCATTTGATATTCATTTTAAAAAAGAATGCAACATTTATTAGTTGCTTTGATGACCATTCTTGCTCTATGCCTTGCTATATCCTACAATGTACAAAGTTGTGGTTTAAATATTTTCTTTACAGTTGCTTGCAGATGGTGTTATCCCTAATGAGTATGGGATAAATCCAAGTCAAAAATTGAAAATTGGCTCAAAGGTATATTCCTCTCAGTTCTTCAGTAAAGACATTATTGTGTTAATGTTGCTTCTTAAGTTTTACATAATTCTATTGGTATTCAACAACTCTATTTGAAAGAAATACCAGAACTGTGAAAGGATGATTTTGAAGCTTCTTTTTTAGATTAGTTTATCCTATGATAAACTGAACCTTTTTGGATGTTTTCCAATATGATATTCTTTGAATACCAATAGAGGTAATGCAAAGAATATCATATTGGAAAAACATCACTAATGAAGTCCATGAGATGTCAATTAATCATGATATAGAAAGTGCTTCACATACTAGAGCACAGTGTGCTCTTGGCTATTTTAAACTATAATGGACAATTTACTCGTACGAGTAATGTTTCTGCAAGGAACTATTTTGTGCTTAATCTTCATAGCCATGGAACTACTGATCCTTTAGTTTTTTCTCAATGACTATAATTTTGTAAAGAATGAAATAACAAAATAATAAAGTAGGTATATCATAACAGAAATTTGTTTCATATTCATGGTTTGGATGATCAGTGTCCAGAAACTGGTTTTAATATTGGTCTGATACAATTCTGACAATTTGTTGGATCAGTAATTTACTAGTATATCGTGCAGAGTCTGCAGACTATACCACAAGTATCACTAAAAAGATGATAAAACTAATATTGAATGGTACCAAACTGTGTGCCAGTATTGGTTCTTAGTTGAACTGATAAATATGAAAGGATACATATCGGTCCATTTGGTTTTTATAACTATGCCTATTAGAATTTTAGTGGACTAGTACATATGATGTGGAACCATTCTTTATCTATTTTTCTTTTGGATCATTGTAATTAGGTTAGGGTGTTTTTTTGTAAATTTCATAAGTTGTCATATGGCAAAATCTACTACAATTCCTATATTGGTTATCAAGATTGTGGAAAAGAACAATAAAGTCACATAAAAGGAAGGAGATAATCATATATTTGATTGAAGATTCTAAAAAAGGAAGGAGATAAACCTTGAAATTGATTAAAGATTTCATCTGTAAGAAAGTTTCTTCTTGATGGAAATATCACTTGATCATTATAATAATAAATGATTTGGAATCATTACACACAAGGTCAAGCAAGTCAGATTTCTTTCTAGATGTGCAAAATTTCATCTGGTTAAAAAAATAGTTGGATTATCATTCTACGAGATTCATCCTAAATGGGCCAAAGTTGTGTACCTCCCTCGGCTTCTATCTACCAACCCTACATTAGAAGCTGATTAGAAATTGATATGAATGATAATGCCACAAATTCCTAAGTATCAATTATACCTATTTTCCTACCAATCCTATCTGTACTTTAACCTAAGTATCAATTATAACTATTTTCCTACCAGTATAAATTATAAACGTGATTAACGACAACAGTAATCTAGCTTAAGCTGTTGGAATACTATTAAATCTTAGATATAGAGTTGATTTTGAGAGGTTTAAATTCTATCCAATGTATCATTAGAAAGGAACATTCTTCTTCAAACTGAATGTGAAAGCTAATCTTTTTTGGAGAAGGAAAGAGTAGCTGATTGATTTGCTTTAATATAACTGTAATCTTTCTCTAATTTTGTAGTTTTCAATTTTTTGTACTTGGTATCTATAAAATGAGAGAAAGGAGTTGTACTTAAGATCATAGATGAAGGTTTCACAGATGGGGAGATAGAGCTGAAGGAAAGAAGTTACCGTTGTTCCCAGTCAATTGAACCATATGAAGTCAGAAGTGGAGCGACGAACTTCCCGTGGCTCATGAATGAGTCCTTTTCTCACATTATGTGTGAATAGTATGAGCCCACATTTATTCTTTTGATGGTACCAATCCATTGTCCACGTGCGCATACAAAGGTGCAATACCTTCATTCCTAGGAGTTACTCCTTGTGTCAAAGCAATTCTGCTAAGTCTGCTAGTTACTTTTTGAAAGTCCTTTTTTGCTCTTTTTCTATTTCTCTATTCACCAAAAAAAGCCTGCTGATGAAAGTAGCTTCACATGTTGGAAACAATCAACAATTAGATGGTAAGAAAAAGAAAGGACATTATATTCCTGTACATGCAAATCGGTAATAACTTGTAGCAAACATTAAAATGAAGACTAGAAAGATATCGAGTTTTGATAGAAAGAGAAACTTTGTTGAAGCAATGTATAATCTGCTAGGAAATCTATGTGAACAATATTCCTGGCCACATGCCAAGGCACACTTTTATTGAGGGAAAGAAAGGGAAAATAAGTGCTTATCCTTACCAAAGTGGATTTGCAAGAGTGGCATTGATAATTCACCGGCACAATTCATGGTGGTATTGCTTTGGGTCTAATTGTTGCTGGTCAACTTACATGGATCAGCATGATTTTTCTTTTTATTTTGAGGTGACAGCGAGCTATCTGGCCTGGTGATTCGAGAACAAAATAAATACAAAAATCAAAACTTTTAAAAAGATACATCGCAGAGGAAGCAATCACTGTTTAGCAAAATCCTGACCAGCATATGCATGTTATAGATGAATTCTGCTAGTTTGAAAAATCTGGTTTGCTGTGCCATTTCCTTCA
Source organism: Musa acuminata AAA Group (assembly GCF_036884655.1). Classification (NCBI taxonomy): domain Eukaryota; kingdom Viridiplantae; phylum Streptophyta; class Magnoliopsida; order Zingiberales; family Musaceae; genus Musa; species Musa acuminata. The sequence goes on along the minus strand of NC_088352.1, from coordinate 30,858,271 downwards.
AATGCTACAAATTCTTATATGTGTGATTACCTAATATTTTCTTAGTTCAGATTGCTCGTCGTTTGTTGGGTAAAATCTTAATTGATCTGCGTAATACTCGAGAAGAAGCAATTAGTGTTGCGGAACTAAAAGGCAGTCAGGAGCCACCAACATCAACGTTTGCCAAGACAAGGAAGGACGAGACAGAATACCAAGTTAGGTCTCTGAACAAGAATGAAGATCCAAGAAGATCAAGCACAACAAGTGAAAAGTCACTAGACCAAGATGATGATGATGATAGAGAGACCAAATATCGCTTAGATCCAAAGTTTCTATCCTAAACTCTTTTCAGTATCATAGTATCTTTTGAATTATTTTAGCATTCTCAATTTTCCATTCCATTTCAGGTATGCCAATGTGAAAACACCTGAACGACATGTTCGTACAAGACTTTATTTCACATCGGTGGGTACATGCCTTTTTCCAATTTACTTCAGTTATATATGCTAATATTTTCTTGGACTGTGTCAAGTTAATATTAGCTTGTGCATCATCCATTTTAATTTGTTCAATATCTAATTTAGTTTATGGTAGTTAAGAGTCATTGCCAACACAGGTTTCACCAAGGTGAGGTCTCTATTGACTGCTAGCTTCAGACTGATTAATTCTTCTCGTTCTGTGGTGCTAATAAAGGGTGAGCTACTATTGTAAGACTGCTCCTTTGCAACCTGGATGACTAGAGGATTGAGTCACAAAAACCTCATGCACCTCATAATGGCAACGGTTTAAGTCACAACTTACAATGGTAAAGTTGTGTGCATTGACCTTTCTCATGCGCTAGCTGCACCTCTTTTTCCTCTTTTTCTCTTTTTTGGCTCTAGAGACTCAAGTTCACTCTTCTCAGTGTATAAATATTTTAATATCATAAGAACTAGGGTATTACTTCACTTTGGACAAAGAAATTTTGGTTAGCTTGGATCTAGGGTTCTGAGGGTGGGCTTTGGTACAATGATAAGGTTGCTTCCTTGCCACTTGGGAGACGATGGCAATCATGGAAATAGTTTCTTTAAATATTTAAAGGTAAGGCTGCATATATTGATCCTCCTTAGACTTGGCAAGAACCTTGTGCACTAGGTATGCCCTTGTATTGGATCTAGGGTTCTACTACAGTGCTAGGAGTAGAGGGTTAGTGCTACCATGATGATAGACATTTTCTAAACTCATCAAAGGACATAGGCAGTTAGGTCTAGGTAATGTTATTTTGCATTATATTATATGGTATTGGGCAATACAAGTTGGTAATTGGTATGTCACCTTTGTATTATTATACTGATTGGATCACATTTATTCCCACATTGGTTGGGGAAAGGAGTTACCTTTGTGTACTGCCTTTGGATAACAGTTTAGGAGGAGTCAACTTTGGCTTTTTATTAGGCCTTGGCTCTCCAACTTTCTAACCAATGTTAAATCATTGATATCAATCCTGATGCTGAGGAGCTTCCTAGGACTACCTAGTGGTAGTTCTCCAGGTGGATCAACAATCACAAGAAGCAAATGAATTTTTTTTTCTTGATCTTATTTCTTTTTAATGGGCTCTATTCCCAAGAAGCAAACTAAAGTTTTACTTTGTTTACTATTTTTTACTTCTCTTTTTTTTTGTGCATTCTCATTATCTTAATAAAATGAGTTACAAAGGTTTTTGTTTATTCTTTATGTTAAATAATGGATTAGAATACTGAGTTGAAATCTTTTTATCATTCTGCAGTAAAGATGATGATCTACCATGTACAGATTTTTTTTTTTTTAGTTGATGATATATGGAACACACTAAGGTAAAAGAAATGAATATGGGAAGTCAAACACTTCACCATTTTTTAATATTTTTTTTGTTTTCCAATTCATCAAAATCTCATTCCTGTCCATTGGATGTTTCTGGCTAATTTCTGGCAAATCCACCAATAAGGTCTAGAATGGACTGAAATTGGATTGAACTTTTGGAAATAAATCTGGATTAAAAAGGCATAAAAAACTTCATGTAACTGACTCCAAATAGTTGTGACCTAGTTTTGCAATATCATGTTGGCAGGCCCTTGTATATGTGCCTGTTGTCATGGGTTAGCACCTTGGCAACTGTGATCTTTTTTTCCCCCTTTTCTATCTCAAGTTTTAACCTAACCTTGTCAGATTTAATTGTACTGTACTACTGATGTCATATACCAGTCATTGCACCTTTTAGCTTCTTGACCTAGTTGTACCATACAAGGACTTGCTTATATTCGAGTTCTGTATCAGTATTGTAATATCAAAAACAAGTCGGTACTGCAATGTTGCCATGAGATTACCATTTTGCTTTTTGATATTTATAATGTTTAAGAAATCTCAATATCAGTGAAGTGGTAGACATTAGACAACTTAGTTCAGGTATTCCTGGTGTGTGCTCTGTTTTTATTCATGGTCATCCATTGTCACCTTTGATGTCATATATGTCATCTAATTATTACATTAATTTTATGACAGGAATCTCATATACATTCTCTAATGAATGTACTTCGCTACTGCAATCTGGATGAGACCCTTCAAGGAGAGGATAGCCTTGTTTGCACTAGCGCGCTAGAGCGTGTATTCAAAACTAAGGAACTTGACTACATGAGTTACATAGTCCTGAGAATGTTTGAGAATACTGAGGTATATAAGTTCTTTGTCAAAATTGATATGCTTTTGTGTACCTACTTGATTTAATGGAATAGGATAGCCTTTCCATCGCATTGGGATTTCTTGTGTCCTTTTTTTCTCATGTTGGGTTCTTCTAGTTTGAGATGTCATAGGTCCTTCAGAATCTGTTGATAAGGCTTAAAAATTAAAGATTAGCAAAAATGATGACCTTTGTTATTTGGTGGAGTACAAAACAAGTACTTGAATCCTTTTCTTGTTTTATTCTTCGAATAAATCACCTGTAGACCTTGGAAACATTAGTAAAGGTATAGGATGAAATCCTATTTGATTTAATTTTATTGACAGGAATCAATAGATGCTACCAAAGTAATGACTTTAGCACATGCTACATTTTACTTTCTGGAATTTTCTAAATAATAAACTTTTATATAGGCAAAACTAAAAGCTCAATATTTATGCAGTAGGAACTTTCATTCTGATGTCTGTTACTCCTTGTGTTGAGTTCAACAGTAGGTATTTTGAGTGTATTAAGACTTTTCTTGGAACTCCTGGCAGATAACAGACATGGCAACATGTCTCTTGGTTCTACTTCCGTGTCTGGCATCCATAGCAATTGGAACAAGATAATGGATATCCCATGAAATATCAGCATTTGTTTAAACTCTTTATCACACAGAGCTGTTAGAAAGTCTAATATTGATTAGAATCTGTTACTATTAGGATTATGTATTTGTTCTTAGGATGATTTTCTGAAAAAGGTTTTCTAGCAAAATGCCGCATACAAAGAATATATGAGGGCGAAAGTCCAAAATTTTAACTAATGCAGTGTTTGAGCCAAGCCATGCCTGTGATGGCCAAGAATTGCCAGTCAGCCAACTGGTTAACCTCCCTGTAAAAATATATGAAACTTATACAATTCTCAGGTATTTATAGAAGGATCTATATTCACCCAGGGGGACTCCAGTCATCACTTTTCAATATGTCAGTCGGGATGGCAGAATAACTTTACAGAAGTGTGTGTATATTCATTCATCCTTAATGCCCATGACATGCTTCATTGAATCTCAGAGCGTGTGTACGATTATCAATGTGATATTTTTGCATTAATTATGATCATTCAATCTCAGGTGGCATTAGAAGATCCAAAACGGTTTCGGATGGAGATGACATTCAGTCGAGGTGCAGATCTAAGTCCTCTAGAGGTAATCTGCTAATCTCCTTTGGTGTATCCAGGAAGCAATACTAATTATTCAAGGATGTAGTTGAGCTTCTCATGTATGAAAAAATTGCTAACTCATTGAAGTTCCCCTCTTCTATAATGCAGAGTCGTGATGGGGATGCCGCGTTGCTTCATCAAGAGCACACTCTCCCCATAATGGGACCTGAGAGGCTGCAGGAAGCAGGGTCCTACCTGACACTCGACCAGTTTGAGAAAATGATCCACGCATTTGCAATGCCCGCAGAGGACTTCCCACCCCCCGCGACTCCCCAGGCCTTTCCAGGTTATTTCTCCAAGAGTGCAGGAGTCTTTGAACGCTTGGTTAATCTGTGGCCTTTCCATAAGGGCACCAACAATAATGTAAAACAATAATCCTTCCATATATTGTAGGTCATCAACATAGCATTATTACTTCTTTTAAGTTTTCATCAGCGTATTTTTTTGTCTCTCGGTAGTAGATGTGAACTGTTTGTACCCAGCTGTGTGGATGTGTACTGTTTATACGATTATTTTTCTTAATTGTAGATGTGTACTGTTTGTCCCAACTGTTTGTACGGTTCTTTTTCTTAGGCGCAATTATTACTCTGTACTTCATTATGCTTAGGTCAATCCTATTGTTTTACTTTTCTTGCTTGTAGCAATGAATTTATTACTCCACTTATCTTTTTTTTTTCTCTTTTTTCCAACACCTATTGTTCATACAGATGGTACATCAAACAGAAAGTTTGATACCCCACGAGATACTGCAAAACTATGATATGTGGCTCCAACAAGTGATACCAACTGCCCGGACACGATAGAAATAGTCCACATAAAGATTTCTGTGGCACCAAGAGAGGATAGTTATTCCTGTTAAGAGTGCTACGAGTGAGGTGCAACAAATCCAGGATGCCAAAATTGGAGTGGGAGGGGTAACCTATGTCAAGTCGAGGGTGCACACTGCCATAGTGACTGAACCATAGTGTGCAGAGTGTCGAGTCAGTCACTATGACCGTCAAGATAAATCCAAGCTTCACCATGTCCTCGGGTAATGCGGTCACGATCAAAACAACGTTAGCAGCAACAATCTACCTAATGGGCAATGACATAAACATAAAAAATAAAATAAAATTAATTATATTTTTATTATTTGGATATTATAGGATAAAATATATGATATTTATGTCATTACAATCGTATATGAATATCATTACTTAGACTTGAGACACCAAGGATGTCTTGTATGAGTTCTTTACTCGTTGATACCAGACTATAGGTATGGAGGTTCCAAATCTAGTACAGTCGGTCATCATGAGTGGTAGTCAACCCTACGAGGATTGGATTCTTCTGTATCGTATGAGACTACAGCGTAGTGGCTTAGTACGTCCGCAGTCGATGAGTTAAGTGAATTATTATGAAAATAATAATTCATTAAGCCAGAAGAAATTCTGACATCTATGACTCATAGCTAGCTCGATATTGGGCTTAGAGGATCACACACATATGGTAGGCATTGCGACAAGTAGAAGTTTGGATATGAGATATCCGCTGTAGCCCATATCTTGTTGGGTAACCAATAAATGCCTGAATTATTGGATCATATAGATGAGATCTAATAAGAGCTAATAAAAGATTATTAGATAGAGATCCACTAATCTAAGAGGCTTGGATAGTTGGATGGAGATCCAATACCCAATATAGTAAGATTCATTATAGTTAAGTTACCAAGGGACCTCTATAAGTAGGAGAAAACCAATGGTTCATAGGCTAGATCTTTTTTGGGTTGCCTCTCCTATTCTCCTCCCTTTCTCCTCCTCATATAACAGGCTTAGAGTTTTGAGGAGCATCGTCGCAACCCTACTATATGGATCACCGCTAGAGAGGAGGACGCTTGACCTCCTTCACCCTCTCCTAGAGATCTACAATGATTCATAGATATATGATATCCCTATATAACATAATCTTTCATATATGTAGTTTTAAGTTTCACGATTTTTGTGTACTAATCGTCGCACGACGACGAACATATCTTTTGGGAAATTGGTGATTTTGTTTTTATGTTCTTCCACTACGCATGTGATTCCCCACCAAGATTTCCAACAATTGTATCAGAGCTAGGTTGTTCATGTGATAGATTAGTTTTGAATTACGTGTATTGTGTTTTGGAGAAGCTTTTGACGTCAAAATCGTTGACGCAATAGCAAAAAAGGACAGCAATTGTTGTTGCCCTCGTAGATGGCAGTGCTGCCATCTGCGTGCAGGCTCCCGACCGACGGCCGGTGGGCTACTACAATGGTAGCCACCTGCGCGCGGGCACTATACGCACAGGTATGGTTGCCTAAAGTGACACCTACAGGCAGGGCCATAAGCAACTGCTACCTGCGCGCGAGCACTACACCTATGTGCAAGGGCGATGCTTGTAGGTGTTGGGCCCACGGGCGCAGGCAACGCCTGCGAGCAGAAGCATCGTGGGGCAACGGCACCTACGGGTCGTGCTCGTAGGGTCACCTGCCCGCGAGGGCACCCACCTGTAGCGACGACGGTACCACCGCACCCCACCCAATCCCATCCACGCCACCCCCCCCCCCCCCCCCCCCCTCCTCCCGTAGAGGCCTACCGATAGCGATCGCAACAAGTAGTAGGAGATGGGGAGGGTTAGGGTTTTTGGCAAAAGATAGTTTTGCCCCTCGAAATTTTAAATTTTCAAATTCTATCCTTTATCTAAATTATCAAAATACCCCTCATAATTCAAAAAATTTCCTACATATTCTTGATTTCAAAAAATATTAATTAAATAAAATAAATAAATTATTATTATTATCTAGTAGTCCTACATGATGATTATGTGTACATGTGATGTATGATGTGGACGGATGACCTTGGACCGTGTGATGTGTGTGTACTTGTTATTATTATTATTGGGGCTTGCGAGTCTTCATTTTATTTCTTGTTTATTGTCGGGTCTACGTACATATAATTAAGTTGTAATCACACAAGGAGGCATAACAAGAGCGTGGAAGCGATAGCGGGACCCATGAGACGGACGATCGCGATGTATGGAGATGCGTTGAGATGCTGACAGAACCGACGAAGACGAGATGGACGATCACAAGGCATAGAGATACACTTCTGCACATATAGATCTTGATGTGAGTGATTAGGCCCATTGGCTCAGGCCTGAATACATTAGGTTGTGGTCCATGATTATCTGGTGTGATTATTCATGTGATGTATAATTGCTTATACACCTACTAGACATGTATATATATTACATGTGATGTAGATATGTATTAAATATGTATGTGTGTAACATGTCATAATTAGGAGACCAAATCAAAATCTCCTCTCCCGATAATATTAAGTCAATAAACGTGAGGCAATTAGATTGACCCACGTGGCCTTCTATCGTTATAAGTAGGGATCGATTCTCGATGTAGGTTGAGTTTGTTAAGTCCCTCGAGGCTCACCTACATCATGATTCGCTATCTTGCTTACGACATAGAGATGTCACCGGTGACCTAAGGATATGGTATGCCTGGTTGAGTCTCTCGAGGGCATATCATCGAATCCGACTCATCTTGTAATGATAGTGGTGACTTAACCGAATATCATGGTTGGTCGAGTCCCTCGAGACCATGGTGGTTCAAAGGCTGAACATGATGGGAATCATAGGGAGTTGTGATTGATAAGAGTTGCCTACCTTTTCGGGTTTAACGTGATTGGTCGAGTCCCTCGAGATTACACTAAGATGCTGATTGGATCTCGATCCCCACTAAAAGTCTATCGGAGACTTTCGTTTCACGTGCTGAGGGTGTCGCGTGACTCGCTAGTAAAATAGTGGGTCCAGATTAAGATAGAAATCCATATCTTGATTATTTATTTTGTAAAATCTGTATGTTATTTATTTCCATCTTTATTTTCAGAAAATATCACTTTCAAATCCCTTGTGTGGCATACTTAATATCAATTGCCTCACTACTCTGAATTATATAGATTACCTCTGTAACTTGAGAATTATTCTTACGGTAGAGAAAATCATGTATATCCTTAATACAGTGATGATACACTTGAGGAAGGGGCAAGCAAGGATGAGATCGCTCGCTACGTGAAGTACATATATGACTCCACTCTTGCTCAGTGTTACATGTTGGGTTCCATAACTCCTGAGTTACAGAGACAATATGAAAAGATTGATGTCAGATATATTCTCCTACATATCCGTAAATTATTTGAGGAACAGGGAAGGACTCAGCGATATAAGATATCCAAGAGCCTCTTCCGCACTATGATGAGTAAGGGGACACCGGTTTAAAATCATGTCCTAAAGATGATTGAGTAGATAGAGAAACTCACAGGTCTAGGAATGATCCTAGAGGATAGATAACTTGTGTGTGGATCTTGTGCTTCAGTCCCTACCAGATTATTTTTCATAATTTATAATAAATTTTAATATGAACAAGCTTAAGGTGACTCTCCCTGAGCTCCTCAATATGTTGAGAGAGGCAGAGAGCACTATCAAGAAAGAGAAGCCAGTTCTCTATATTGGTGAGACCAGAAAGAAAAGGAAAGTAGAAAAGTCCCTTAAGAAGTGCAACGGTAAGGGCAGACCGGGTAAAGCAAAGGTTGCTAAGAAAGACCCAATAAAAGGACAAAGGTCAATACTTCCACTACAGCAAAGATTGCATTGGAAGAGGAACTGCAAAGAGTACCTTGCAGAGATGGCAAAACAAAAGCTTTTTAACATTCATGATTAGACTTCATTTGTTAGAATCTTATGATAATACATAGGTATTGGATACCGATAGTGCTTATTGTTGGGAAATCATAGGGGGCGACATCATATGCGCAGCGGAAGATCAAGAAAACAAAAATCCCCGATTCCCAAAAAGATGTTCATCGTCGTGCGAAGATTGGTGCGCAAAATCCGCAAAAAACACAAAACTGCGTATAGAGATTGTGTTACCTAGGGAGATCGTATATCCCTGTTTCCTTGCAGATCCTTAGGAGAGGGTGAAGGAGGTCAAGCGTCCTCCTCTCTAGCGGTGATCCACACAGCAGGGTTGCGACGACGCTCCTCAAAACTCCAGGCCTACTCTGAGGTGGAGAGGGAGAGGAGAATAGGAAGGGCAAGCAAAGACTCTAGCCTATGAGGCTGTGAATCCCTCCTATTTATAGAGATCCCGTGTCAAAACCCTAATGGGTCCTTTCCCTAGTGGGTATTGGATCTGCATCCAATAAGACAAGGGCTCCGTCGGATATCTCATATCCGAACCTCTACTCATCGCAATGCCTACCATATGTGTGTGACCCTCTAGGCCCAATATCGAGCTGGCCGTGAGTCATACCTGTCAGAACTCCTTCTAACTCAATGAATTATTATCTCTGTAATAATTCACTCGACTCATCGACTACGGAAGTACTAGGCCACTACGCCGTAGTCCCCAGACGATACAGGGGAATCTAATCCATTGGACCTGTCTGTCCTCAGTTACCATGTACCTATAGTCCCTCATCCATCTAATATCCCAGAGACCGTATATCGAGCATGGTGCTGTCAGACCCATACGGTTTCTACTCGAGTCTCGCTCTAATCGGATTCTCCCGGAGAACTCTTTCTCTCTCAACCCGAATGACCCTGGCCAGGGATTTGTCTGAGCAAGAACACATGGGATATTCCTCTCATGATACCGAGAGTGGATGATCCTCTATCGACACTCAATAGCCCTCGTAAGGTCGACTACCACTCCCAATGACCAGTTGTACTAGATCTGGGAACAGCCAAACCTATAAGTCTGGTATCAAAGAGTGGAGCACTCATACAGGACATCCTTGGTGTCTCAAGTCTAAGAACCAGATACACCACTAGGACTACGGAATCGTTGTCTGATAATAAGGCATCATCAACCATCCAGCATTCCGTAAGCGGATCAATCAGTGAACTCATTCTCCAATGAGCACCTGTACTGTATCCCTAGTGTCCCTACACGAGCAGCTATGAGACCAGCTGCATCCATCATATGGACGGGTATACAGCACACCAGTCTATCCGGTTATCACGATGTCCCTCTCGAGTAACCTATGACCGGGATTATTTAGGATATGTGTTTAAAGGTGAATCGATCTCATTATCGTGATCTCATCACGATCCGATTCCCATTGCACAAATCCAAGGACATCACAATATATACGCATTTATGTAATAGTTATAAAGTGATATATGCCAAAATATAATAAGCAAAAAGATTCTGTATCAAGTCACACGTGCCATCACTCACGTGATTGGCTTGCTGGGCACTTATGACTAGCAATCTCCCACTTGACCTAAAGCCAATCACCTATGTGTCTGATCCCCATCAGACCCCTGTGACGCTCAAAGACAATCTGAGACAACGGCTTTGTCAGTGGATCTGCAATGTTATCTTCGGATGGAACTCTTTCCACTGCTACATCTCCTCGGGTTACGATCTCTCTGATAAGCTGGAACCTCCTCAGAACACTTCTGATAAGACCCGGGTTCCCTTATTTGAGTAATCACCCCATAGTTGTCGCAATATAAGGAAGTCGACTTGTCGCTATCTGTATCGACTCCCAAATCTGTGATGAACTTCTTCAACCAGACTCCCTCCTTTGCTGCATCTAATGCAGCAATGTACTCCGCCTCTGTGGTCGAGTCAGCAGTGGTATCTTGCTTGGAACTCTTCCAGCACACTGCTCCTCCATTCAAGGTGTACACATACCCTGAATTCGACTTGCTATCATCGACATCAGACTGAAAACTTGAGTCAGTGTAGCCTTCAACCTTAAGGCTATTACCTCCATATACTAGTAAAAGATCCTTAGTCCTTCTCAAGTACTTAAGGATACACTTTACTGCTTTCCAGTGCTCCAAGCCTGGATCCGCCTGATACCTGCTCGTGACACTTAGAGCATGCGCTATATCAGGCCTAGTACATAGCATGGCATACATGATAGACCCTATTGCTGAGGCATAAGGTATCATATCCATGTTCGCCCTTTCTTCTGGAGTCTTTGGGGACATACTCGTAGAAAGCGATATCCCATGTCTCATCGGTATGAGACCTCTTTTGGAATTTTCCATGCCAAACCTTTTGACAATAGTTTCTATGTACCTGGACTAGGACAAGCCAAGCATCCTTTTGGATCTATCTCTATAGATTCTAATCCCCAAGATATAGGATGCTTCCCCTAAGTCCTTTATGGAGAAGTGTCTAAATAACCAAGTCTTTACGGTGGATAGCATTCCTACATCATTCCCAATGATGAGGATGTCATCCACATATAACACCAAAAAGGTGATAGCGCTCCCTCTTATCTTTCTGTACACACAAGGCTCATCTTCGTTCTTAACGAAGTCATAAGATTTGATTGTCTCATCAAATCTTATGTTCCAACTTCGGGAAGCTTGCTTTAGTCCATAAATGGATCTAAGCAACCTATACACCTTATCTGGGCAGTTCTTGGACACGAATCCCTCAGGTTGCATCATATACACCTCCTCCTCTAGGTTCCCGTTGAGGAATGCGGTTTTCACATCCATCTGCCAGATCTCATAATCATAGTGTGCTGCAATAGCCAATAGAATTCTGATGGATTTTAGCATTGCTACGGGTGAGAAAGTTTCGTCGTAGTCAACACCTTGCCTTTGACGATACCCCTTAGCCACTAGCCTTGCTTTATAGGTCTCTACCTTTCCATCTACTCCGATCTTTTTCTTAAAGATCCACTTGCAACCGATGGGTACAATACCTTCGGGTGCATCAACTAGGTTCCAAACCTTATTGGAGTACATAGAATCCATCTCAGAATTCATGGCTTCTTTCCACTTCCCGGAGTCTATACTCATAATAGCCTCCTCGTAGGTCTGAGGATCAATATCCTCTACATCCTCTGCTCTAATATGTCCCACATATCTCTCAGGAGGATGGGATACTCTATCAGACCTGCGTAAAGTTGAAACTTGTGTATTAGATACCTGAACAGACTCGGGCTGTAGAGTGGTGCTTGAGCTTGGTTCTCCAACCTCGCTCAATTTTATCATTCTCCCACTGTCTCCGTCAAGAATGTGTTCCTTCTCAAGGAACACTGCTCTCTTAGCTACAAAGACCTTTTGGTCCTCGAGATGATAGAAGTAATACCCACAAGTTTCCTTGGGGTATCCCACAAATTTACATCGCCCTGTCCTTGATTCTAACTTATCGGGGTTGTGTCTTTTAACATGGGCAGAGCAGCCCCAAATCTTAACTACTTTAAGATCAGGCTTCTTCCCTTTCCATATCTCATATGGTGTAGACACCACCGACTTAGTTGGAACTCTATTCAGAAGGTAAGCTGCGGTTTCTAGGGCATATCCCTAGAATGAGATGGGTAGGTCAGCGAAACTCATCATGGACCGTACCATATCTAATAATGTACGATTTCTCCTTTCAGAGACACCATTGAGCTGAGGTGTATAAGGAGGTGTCCATTGGGATAATATCCCATGGTCCTTGAGGAAGTGAGTAAACTCTGTACTTAAGTACTCACCTCCTCGATCTGATCGAAGAGTTTTGATACTCTTTCCAGTCTGGTTCTCCACCTCATTCTTATACTCTCTGAATTTCTCAAAGGCCTCGGACTTGTACTTCATTAAGTACACATATCCATACCTTGAGAAATCATCAGTAAATGTAATGAAGTAGGAGTAACCTCCAACGGCATGAGTTGACATGGGTCCACATACATCACTATGTATGAGTTCCAACAACTCAGTGGCTCTCTCTCCAGTTCCACTAAATGGAGAGTTGGTCAGTTTTCCACGAATGCAAGGCTCACAAGTTGCATATGACACATAGTCGAATGGATCTAGATATCCATCATTTAGCAACTTTTGAATCCTTCTTTCATGGATGTGACCTAGCCTACAATGCCACAGGTATGCACTGTTCAACTCATCTCGTTTCCTTTTGGACACATTTATATTCATGATATGTGGAGTGGTGTCTAACATAAATAAACCATTATGCAATGTTCCTTTCGTGATGATCTTATCATCTAATAATATCGAACAACCATTGTTCTCAAAAACAAATTTATATCCACTAACTGTTAAACATGAAATGGAGATAATGTTTTTGATAATAGAAGGAACAAAATAACATGCATCTAATGCAATAAAAGCTCCACTAGGCAGATGTAGGGCGACCTCGCCAACAGCTAATACAGCAACTTTTGCTCCATTACCCATCTTGAGGTCCATCTCGCCTCTCTCTAGTCTCCTAGGCCTTGCCAGAACCTGCAACGAATTACATATATGATAAGCACTACCGGTATCTAATACCCATGTGTTATCAAAAGAGTCTGACAAATGGAGACTGATCATGAATGTACCTGAAGCTTCATCAAGCTTTTGTTTCGCCCTTTCTGCAAGGTACTCTTTGCAGTTTCTCTTCCAGTGCCCATCTTTACCACAGTGGAAGCACTGGCCTTTGTCCTTTGTTGGGTCTTTCTTAGCAACCTTTGCTTTACCTAGTTTGCCCTTGCCCTTTCCCTTCTTAAGGGACCTTTCTGCTTTCCTTTTCTTTCTGGTCTCACCAGTGTAGAGAACTGGCTTCTCTTTCTTAATAGTACTCTCTGCCTCCCTCAACATATTGAGGAGCTCTGGGAGAGTCACCTCAAGCTTGTTCATATTAAAGTTCATTATGAACTGTGAAAAGGAATCTGGTAGGGACTGAAGCACAATGTCCACACACAAGTTATCCTCTAGGACCATTCCTAGACCTGTGAGTTTCTCTATCCACTCAATCATCTTTAGGACATGGTTCTGAACCGGTGTCCCCTCAGTCATCCTAGCGCGGAAAAGGCTCTTGGATATCTCATATCGTTGAGTCCTTCCCTGTTCCTCAAACAATTTACGGACATGTAGGAGAATGGATCTGGCATCCATCTTTTCATGTTGTCTCTGTAACTCTGGAGTCATAGAGCCCAACATATAGCACTGAGCAAGAGTGGAGTCATCAATGTACTTCACGTAGCGAGCGATCTCATCCTCGCTTGCCCCTTCTTCGGGCGTAGGCATCACTGTATCAAGGACGTACACGATTTTCTCCGCTGTGAGAATAATTCTCAAGTTACGGAGCCAATCCGTATAATTTGGACCAGTGAGGCGGTTGACATCAAGTATGCCACGTAAGGGATTTGAAAGCGACATTTTCTGAAAATAAAGATGTAGCAAAAATGAATAACATGCAGATTTTGCAAGAAATAAACTATCAAGATATGGACTTCTATCTTAATATGCTCCCACTATTTTACTAACGAGTCACGCGACACCCTCAGCACGTGAAACGGAAGTCTCCGGCAGACTTCTAGTGGGGATCAGGATCCAATCAGCGTCTTAGTGTAACCTCGAGGGACTCGACCAATCACACTAAGCCTAAAAGGTAGACAACTCTTGCCGATCACAACTCCTTGTGATTCCCGTCCTGTTCGGCCTCCGAATCACCATGGCCTCGAGGGACTCGACCAACCATGATGCTCGGTTAAGTCAACACCTTCGTTACAAGATGAGTCTGATTTGATGATATACCCTCGAGGGACTCGACCAAGCATATCATGCCCTCAGGTCACCGGTGACATCTCTATGTCGTAAGCAAGATAGCGAATCGCGATATAGGTGAGTCTCGAGGGACTCGACCAACTCAACCTACACCGGGATTCGGTTCCTACTCATAACGATGGAATGCCACGTGGGTCAATCTAATTGCCTCACGTTTACCGACTTAATTTTATCGAGAGATGTTTCTATGATTTGGTCTCCTAATATGACATGTCACACATATACATATTTAATATATATCTACATCGCATGCAAATATATATACATATCTAGTATGTGTATAAGCAATCACACCAGATGATCATGGACCACAACCTAATATGATTAGGCCCGAGCCAGTAGGCCTAATCACTCACATCAAGATCTATGTGTGCAACGGTGCATCTCCATGCCTTGTGATCGTCCATCTCGTCCTCGTCGGTTCCGTCGACATCTTGATGCATCTCCATGCATCACGATCGTCCGTCTCGTGGGTCCCGCTATGGCATCCACGCTCCCGCTGCGCCTCCTCATGTGATTACAACTTAATCATAGGCACGCAGGCCCGACAATAAACGAGAAATATAATGGAGGTTCGCAGACCTCAATAATAATAATCACAAGTACACACATCACACGGTCCATGATCATTCGTCCACACATCATACATCACATGTATAAATAATCATCATCATGTAGGACTACTAGATAATAATAAAAATAATAATCAACTAAACCTTTTAATTAATTAATATTTTCTGAAATCATGGATATATAGGGAATTTCTCAATTCCTAAGGGTATTTTCATAATTTGGACAAAAGACAGAAACTGGAATTTCTCAAATTCCGAGAGGCAAAACTGTCTTTTGCCCAGAAAACCCTAATACCCTTTGCCCTTTTTGCTGCTGCCGCCGCCGCCACCCTGCCGGCGGCGGCCTGTGCGGCGGGGCGAGGAAACTGCCCTCGCCTGCAGGCGGCACGCCCGCTGGCGGCGATGCCGCTGCGGGTGGGCGCCCCCTTCGGGCGCCGCTGCCTCCGCAAACGGTGCTGTACCGCCGGGCGGCCGCCCCTGTGGGGGGTTTCGCCCGCGGGAGCAGCGGCGGCAGGCGCCGCTTCCTTTCGGCGGCAGGCGCCGCTGCCCTACGGCGCATCTGCCCGTGGGTTGCCAGCCCCGCCAGCAGCAAGCCTGCTGCAAGCAGACCGCCGGCCGGCTGCTGCAGGCACAGCGCTTGCGCATGCGCCGGCGCTGTGCTGCCTGGCTGCGGCTGCAGCTGCGGCTGCCGCTGCAGGTGGCTGCAGGTATGCAGATCGAGGGCAGCAACTGTTGCTGCCCTTCCTCGCTTTTGCGTCAACGATTTTGACGTCAATATTCTTCCTAAACACAACACACGCAGTTCAAAACCAATCATTCGCACGAACAACCTGGCTCTGATACCACTGTTGGGAAATCATAGGGGGCGACATCATATGCGTAGCGGAAGATCAAGAAAACAAAAATCCCCGATTCCCAAAAAGATGTTCATCGTCGTGCGAAGATTGGTGCGCAAAATCCGCAAAAAACACAAAACTGCGTATAGAGATTGTGTTACCTAGGGAGATCGTATATCCCTGTTTCCTTGCAGATCCTTAGGAGAGGGTGAAGGAGGTCAAGCGTCCTCCTCTCTAGCGGTGATCCACACAGCAGGGTTGCGACGACGCTCCTCAAAACTCCAGGCCTACTCTAAGGTGGAGAGGGAGAGGAGAATAGGAAGGGCAAGCAAAGACTCTAGCCTATGAGGCTGTGAATCCCTCCTATTTATAGAGATCCCGTGTCAAAACCCTAATGGGTCCTTTCCCTAGTGGGTATTGGATCTGCATCCAATAAGACAAGGGCTCCGTCGGATATCTCATATCCGAACCTCTACTCATCGCAATGCCTACCATATGTATGTGACCCTCTAGGCCCAATATCGAGCTGGCCGTGAGTCATACCTGTCAGAACTCCTTCTAACTCAGTGAATTATTATCTCTGTAATAATTCACTCGACTCATCGACTACGGAAGTACTAGGCCACTACGCCGTAGTCCCCAGACGATACAGGGGAATCCAATCCATTGGACCTGTCTGTCCTCAGTTACCATGTACCTATAGTCCCTCATCCATCTAATATCCCAGAGACCGTATATCGAGCATGGTGCTGTCAGACCCATACGGTTTCTACTCGAGTCTCGCTCTAATCGGATTCTCCCGGAGAACTCTTTCTCTCTCAACCCGAATGACCCTGGCCAGGGATTTGTCTGAGCAAGAACACATGGGATATTCCTCTCATGATACCGAGAGTGGATGATCCTCTATCGACACTCAATAGCCCTCGTAAGGTCGACTACCACTCCCAATGACCAGTTGTACTAGATCTGGGAACAGCCAAACCTATAAGTCTGGTATCAAAGAGTGGAGCACTCATACAGGACATCCTTGGTGTCTCAAGTCTAAGAACCAGATACACCACTAGGACTACGGAATCGTTGTCTGACAATAAGGCATCATCAACCATCCAGCATTCCGTAAGCGGATCAATCAGTGAACTCATTCTCCAATGAGCACCTGTACTGTATCCCTAGTGTCCCTACACGAGCAGCTATGAGACCAGCTGCATCCATCATATGGACGGGTATATAGCACACCAGTCTATCCGGTTATCACGATGTCCCTCTCGAGTAACCTATGACCGGGATTATTTAGGATATGTGTTTAAAGGTGAATCGATCTCATTATCGTGATCTCATCACGATCCGATTCCCATTGCACAAATCCAAGGACATCACAATATATACGCATTTATGCAATAGTTATAAAGTGATATATGCCAAAATATAATAAGCAAAAAAATTCTGTATCAAGTCACACGTGCCATCACTCACGTGATTGGCTTGCTGGGCACTTATGACTAGCACTTATCACATCTGTAATTCATTGTAGGTTCAAGCAAGCCCTAGGAGATTGGCGAGAGGCGAAATGGACCTCAAAATAGGCATTGGAGCAAAAGTTATTGTAGTGGTTATTGTGGCAAGGTCACCCCACACCTGCCTGATGGAACTATTATTGCATTAGATGCATTCTATTTTATTCCTTCTATTATCAAAAATATTATTTTCATTTTATGTTTGATAGTTAGAGGATATAAATTAATTTTCGAGAACAATAGTTATTCAATATTATTAGATGATGAGAACATCATGAGAGGAACATTACATAATGGTTTGTTTATGCTAGACACTACTCCACATATCATGAATGTAAATGTGTCCAAGAGGAAACGAGATGAGGTGAACAGTGCATACTTGTGGCATTGTAGGCTAGGTCACATCCATGAGGGAATGATCCAAAAGTTGCTAAAGGTTGGATATCTAGATCCATTCGACTATGAATCATCTGCAACTTGCGAGTCTTGTCTTCGTGGAAAACTAACCAACTCTCCTTTTAGTGAAACTAGAGAGAGAGCTACTGAGCTATTATAACTCATACATAGTGATGTATGTGGACCCATGTCAACTCATGTCATAGGTGGTTACTACGACTTTATTACTTTTACTGATGATTTCTCAAGGTATGAACATGTGTACTTGATGAAGTACAAGTCTGAGGTCTTTGAGAAATTCAGAGAGTATAAGAATGAAGTGGAGAACTAGACTGGAAAGAGTATCAAGACTCTTCGATCAGATCGAGAAGGTAAGTACTTAAGTACAGAGTTCACCTAGTTCCTCAAGGACCATGCGATTCTATCCCAATAGACACCTCCTTATACACCTCAGCTCAATCGTGTATATAAAAGTAGGAATCGTATACTGTTAGACATGGTGCGGCCCATGATGAGTTTCGCTGACTTACCCATCTTATTCTGGGGATATGCCCTAGAGATCGCAGCTTACCTTCTGGGCAGAGTTGCAACTAAATCGACAGTGTCTACACCATATGAGATATAAAAAGGGAAGAAGCATGATCTTAAGGTTATTAAGATTTAGAGCTACCCTGCCCACGTTAAAAGACACAATCCTGATAAATTGGAATCGAGGATGGAGCGGTGCAAGTATGTGGGATACCCTAAGGAAACTTATGGGTATTATTTATATCATCCCGAGGACCAAAAGGCCTTTATAGTTAAGAGAGTGATATTCCTTAAAAAGGAACATATTCTTGGCAAAGACAATGAGAGCTTGATAGAGTTGAGTGAGATTGGAGAACCTAGCTTAAACACCACTCCATAGACCGAGTTTGTTCAGGTACCTAACACACAAGTTTTGACTTTACATAGATCTGGTAGAGTATCTCATCCTCCTAAGAGATATGTGGGACAGATTAGAGGAGAAGATATTAAGGATATTGATCCTCAAACCTACGAGGAAGTTATTATGAGTATAGACTCCGAGAAGTGACAAAAAGCCATGAATTCTAAGATGGATTCCATGTACTCTAACAAGGTTTGGAACCTAGTTGATGCACCCAAGGGTATTGTACCCATCGGTTGCAAGTGGATCTTCAAGAAGAATATTAAAGTAGATAGAAACGTAGAGACCTATAAAGCAAGGCTAGTGGATAAAGGGTATCATCAAAGGCAATGTGTTGACTATGACGAAACTTTCTCACCCGTTGTCATGCTAAAATCCATCTGAATTCTATTGGCTATTGCAATATACTATGATTATGAGATCTGGCAAATGGACGTGAAAACTGTGTTCCTCAATGGCAACCTCGAGGAAGAGGTGTATATGATACAGCATGAGGGATTCGTGTCCAAGGACTGCCCAGATAAGGTGTGTAGGTTGCTTAGGTTCATTTATGGACTAAAGTAACTTTCTGAAGTTGGAACATAAGATTTGATGAGACAATTAGATTTTATGACTTCATTAAGAATGAAGATGTGCCTTGTGTGTACAAGAAGGTAAGTAGGAGCACTATCACCTTCTTGGTGTTATATGTAGATGACATCCTGATCATTGGGAATGATGTAGGAAATGCTATCTACAATAAAGGCTTGGTTATTCAGACACTTCTCCATGAAGGACTTAGGGGAAGCATCCTATATCTTGGGGATTCAGATCTATAGAGATGGATCCAAGAGGATGTTTGGCTTGTCCCAATCTAGGTACATAGACACCATTGTCAAAAGGTTTGGTATGGAAAATTTCAAGAGATGTCTCATACCGATGAAACATGGGATATCACTTTCTAGGAGTATATCCCAAAAGACTCCTGAAGAAAGAGCGAACATGGATAGGATACCCTATGCCTCAGCGATAGGGTCTATCATGTATGTCATGCTATGTATTAAGCTTGATATAGTGCATACTCTAAGTGTCACAAGCAAGTATTAGGAAGATCTAGACTTGGAGCACTAGAAAGCAGTAAAGTGTATCATTAAGTACTTACGAAAGACTAAGGATCTTTTATTGACATATGAAGGTAGTAGCCTCAGGGTTGAAGGCTACATAAACTCGAGTTTCTAATCCGATGTCGATGATAGCAACTCGAATTCAGGGTATGTGTACACCCTGAATGGAGGAGCAATGTGCTGGAAGAGTTCTAAGTAAGACACTACTATTGACTCGACCATAGAGGCGGAGTATATTGCTGCAGTAAAGGCAGCAAAGGAGGGAGTCCGAATGACGAAGTTCATCATAGATCTGAGAGTCGTGTTGGGCAACGAGGAGTCGATTCTCTTATATTACAATAACAATGAGGCGATTGCTCAAATGAGAGAAAATGTGTCTCATCAGAAGTGTTCTAAGGAGGTTCCAGCTTATTAGAGAGATTGTGGTTTGAGGAGATGTAGTAGTGGAAAGAGTTCCATCTGAAGATAACGTTGTAGATCCACTAACAAAGCCATTATGTCATATTATCTTTGAGCATCACTAGAGTCTGATGGGGATCAAATATAGAGGTGATTGGCTTTAGGTCAAGTGGGAGATTGCTAGTCATAGGTGCCCTGTAAGCCAATTACGTGAGTAATGACACGTGTGACTTGACATGCAGTCCTTTTGCTTATTATTATTATTTGATATTTTATCACTTTATATTGCTTATTTCTTGAATATATTGTGATATCCATGGATCTGTACAATGGGAATAGGATCGTGATGAGATCACAATATTGAGACCGATTCGCCTTTAAACACAGATCCTAAATAATCCCAGTCATAAGTTACTCGAGAGGGACATCGAGATAACCGGACAGATTGGTGTGCTGTATACCCATCCATATAATGGATGCAGTTGGTCTCATAGCTTCTCGTGTGGGGACACTAGGAATACAGTACAGATGCTCATTGGAGAATGAGTTCACTGATTGATCCGCTTACGGAATGCTGGATGGTTGATGATACCCTATTGTCACACAATGATTCCATAGTCTCAGTAGTATATCTGGTCCTTAAACTTGAGACACCAAGGATGTCCTATATGAGTATTTCACTCTTTGATATTGGACTTATAAGTCTAGAGGTTCTAGATCTAGCATAGCCGGTTATCGGGAGTGATAGCCAACCTTACGAGGACTATTGAGTGTCGAAAGAGGATCATCCACTCTTGGTGTTATGAGAGAAATATCTCATATGTTTTGTTCAGACAAATCCATTACTAGGGTCATTCAGATTGAGAGAGAAATAGTTCTTTGGGAGAATCTGATTAGAGCGAGACTCGAGCAGAAACCGTATAAGTTTGACAGCACCATGTCCGATATACAATCTTTGAGTTATTAGATAGATGATGGACTATATGCTAGTCATAGGTGCCCTACAAGCTAATCACGTGAGTGATGGCATGTATGACTTGACACGTAGTCCTTTTGTTTATTATTATATTTTGACATTTTTTACTTTATATTGACTATTGCTTGAATGTATTGTGATGTTCATAGGTTTGTGCTATGAGAATCAGATCATGATGAGATCACGATAATGAAACCGATTTACCTTAAAACATAGATCATAAATAATCCCAATCATAGGTTATTCAAGAGGGACATTCGAATAACCGAACAGACTAGTGTGTTGTATACATGTCCATATGATGGATACAGTTGGTCTCATAGCTACTCGTGTAAGGACACTAAGGATACAATACAAGTGCTCATTAGAGATTGAGTTCACTGATTAATCCGCTTACGGAATGGTTGATGATGCCTTATTATTATATAGTGATTCTATAGTCCCAATTGTGTATCTGGTCCTTAAACTTGAGACACCGAGGATGTCCTGTATGATTACTTCATTCTTTAATACCAGACTTATAGGTCTAGAGGTTATAGATCTAGCACAATCGGTCAGCGAAAGTGGTAGCTAACTTTACGAGGACTATTGAGTGTCGATAGAGGATTATCCACTCTTGGTGTCATGAGAGGAATATCTCATATGTTCTTGCTCAGATAAATCCCTAGCTAGGGTTAATCAGATTGAGAGAGAAAGAGTTCTCCGAGAGAATCTGATTAGAGAGACTATAGGTATACAGTATACGGTCTCTAGTATATTAGATAAATGAAAGACTATAGGTACACGATAACTAAGGATAGATAAGTCCAATGGATTGAATTCTCTGGTATCGTTTGGGGATTGCAACGTAGTGGCCTAGTACATCCAGTGAATTATTATGGAGATAATAATTCACTGAGCTAAAGGGAGTTCTAACAAGTATAACTCACAACCAACTCAATATTGGGCCTAGAGGGTCACACACATATGGTAGGTGTTGCGATGAGTAGATGTTCAGATATGAGATATCTGCCGGAGCCCCTATCTTATTGGATATCCAATAAGCCCCTAAATTATTGGAACCTATGGATGAGATCAAATAAGAGCCAATGAGAGATTATCAGATAGAGATCCACTAATCGAAGAGGCTTGGGTAGTTCAATGGAGATCCAATACCTAATATAGCAGGATCCATTAGGGTTAAGTTGATAGGGGACCTCTATAAATAGGACGGAACCGGTGGTTCATAGGCTAGAGCCTTTTTGGTTTGCCTCTCTCCACCTTAGATAGTAGGCCTGGAGTTTTGAGGAGCATTGTCATAGCCCTACTGTGTGGATCACCGTTAGAGAGGAGGGCGCTTGACCTCCTACACCCTCTCCTAGAGATCGGTAGGGATTCAAGGATGTACGATCTCCCTATGAAACACAATCTTTCATTTACGTAGTTTTAAGTTTTGTGGATTTTGCGCGCACCAATCTTCATACGATGACGAACACATATTTGGGAATTAGGGATTTTATTTTCTGTTCTTCCGCTACGTATGTGATGCCGCCTCCTAAGATTTTCCAACACTATAGGTATACAGTAACTGAGTCCAAATAGGTCTATTGGATTAGATTCCCTTGTATCGTTTGGAGACTATGGTGTAATGGCCTAGTACGTTAGTAGTTGATGAGTCGAGTGAATTATTATGGATATAATAATTCACTGAGCTAAAAGGGGTTCTGATAGGTATGACTCACGGCCAACTTGATATTGGACCTAGAGGGTCACACAAATATGGTAGGCGTTGCGATAAGTAGAGGTTCAGATATGAAATATCTGTTATGACCGAAATCGACACTAAGAGGGGGGGGTGAATTATGTTGAATCTCGTATTTTGATGATGAAACCACTTGATATATGTTTATGATTTAATCTACGTTTTGAGTGACGCAGGATGCCTCGATCAGGATGAGACAATTAAAGCAGGAAAATCATGTTGTGCCAGAGGAACATGTCAGAAGATTGGACGTCGGGCCGGTGGATCGGTCGACGTATCGACAGAAGGCTTCGGGTCGTGGACTCGGGCATTGGGCCAAGAAGAGTGGGTATTGTGCCAAGGATATCGGAGTTGCGGAGCCAACTGGCCGATTGGGCAATAGGCCGCAGGAAAGGATGATGCACCGAAGAATCGGACGAAGCGTCGAGGGACCAATGACATGCCGGACAACTTGGTTAATTGCTTAGGATTAATTGTCTCGATCGAAGTTTTGTTTACATGTGCAGGATTAACTACGATAAAAGTAAGACATGCAGTAGGAGTTGCGCTGGAGTCAAGACAATGATCACGTTGGGAGTTCGAGAGTTCGACGGAAGTTCGGACAGTCGTCAGAGGTTCTGTGGGAACAAATCCAAGAAGTCCATAAGCTTGCCAAAAAATCTCGTCGGAACTCGCCAAGTGGATCGTCGCAATTCCAGGAGTTTGTCGGAAGTCCGCAGGAGCATCACCGAGGGTTCATCGGATGATCGACGGAAGTTCACCGGAAGCTCGCCGGAAGAAGCGATTGACGCACCGGAGCAAGTTGCAGTAAATGTCTTAGAAAATATCGTAGTTATCACAATGATTAAGTTGGAAATGGGAGGTGATCCCATTAACTTAATCTTGGGGCAATTGGGCCCCTAAAAAACCCAAATTGGGCTGAATGGATCAACCCATTCGGACCCCGATTGCTGTGGGAGGTGCAACCGCCTAGGCCAGGAGGTAGCACCGCCTAGGCTAAGTCTCCGAGTGAGACTGGGCGGTGCAACCGCCCCAGCCAGGAGGTGGCACCGCCTGGGCTCAGACTCCAAGCGAGACTGGGCGGTGCAACCTCCCCTGACAGGAGGTGGCACCGCTTCAGCTCAGTCTTCGAGCTCTGCCAGGCGGTGCAACCGCCTGAGCTCGGTCTTCGAGCTCTGGCAGAGAGGTGCAACCGCCCCTGACAGAAGTGGCACCACCCAGAGGCTCAATCTTTGAGCTCTGCCAGGCGGTGCAACCGCCCCAGTCAGGAGGTGCAACTGCCTGATCCCGGAATTCCAGGAATTGACAGTTTTGAGCTCCAAATTTGAACTGAGTTGGGGCCTATAAATACCCCACCCATTCAACACTGAAAGAGTAAGAACTTACACTCGAAATCTTGATCTTTTTCTGTGATTCTTAGAGCTCAAAATTGTTGTAAAGGCCAAAAGTTCTCCTCCCTCTGTTCTTCAAAGTCTTGAGTTGTAAAGAGAGGAGAGAAAATTTTTGTAAGGGTTGTCTCCTAAGCCCATCAAAAGGAGTGAAACTGTAAAAGGGTGGTTGGCCTTCGCCTATTGAAGGAAGGCCTCTAGTTGACGTCGGTGACCTCGTCGGTGGAGGAAGCCAAAAGTGGAGTAGGTCAAGATTGACCGAACCACTCTAAATCTCGGTTTGCATTTCCTTTGAGCATTTTATCTTTACTACAAACCTCCTAAATAGCTACTGCCTTCTGCGCTTTTACGAACGAGTTTCTAAGTTCATAGCTTTCCGAATCTGCGTTTAGACGTAAATCGGCTTTTTCGTATGATCATTATATTTCAGTTTACGTGTACGTTTTGATTTCAATCATAACTGCAAACTACCTTCTGCGCATTTATAAAAAGTATCTCAAAGTTCAGTATCTTCAAAATCGGCATTTAGACGTAAACCGGTTTTATCGTACGAACATCGCATTTCAGTTTGCGCTTGCATTCTGATTTTCATCATAAATTGCAAACTGCCTTCGTCGATTTACTTTAACATCATCTCGCTTAATCTTAAGTTAAAGTAATCTTAGAATCAGCTTTTACATCGAAATCGTTTTTATTGAACGAACGCAGCTTTCGATTTTAATAGTTGAAAGATTTCCGCTGCACTAATTCACCCCCCCCCCCCCTCTTAGTGCTCTTGATCCTAACAATTGGTATCAGAGCAGGGTTAACTCTCAAATGGATTAAAACCCAAGAGAGATGGCATACGCCGGAAACCAAGAGGGTTTATCGGTTGTTCGTCCACCGTTGTTTAACGGATTGGACTACACTTATTGGAAAACTCGAATGAGAGTTTTCTTGATTTCTATGAATTTGGATTTGTGGAATATCGTTGAAAACGGTTTTCAACTTCCCTCTAAACCGATGAACGAATGGTCGGATTTGGAGAAGAAGTATGTTTCTTTAAACGCAAAGGCTATGAATGCCTTATTTTGCGCTTTGGACAAAAATGAGTTTAACCGGATTTCTATGTGTGAAACAACATTTGACATTTTGCGAACACTTGAAATCACGCACGAGGGAACTAGTAGAGTCAAAGACTCAAAAGTTAACATTTTATTGCATGATTTTGAGCTTTTTCGAATGCAACCAAGCGAGACTACAGGCGACATGTACACCCGTTTCACGGATGTCGTCAATAGTTTAAGAGCTCTTGGAAAATATTTTTCAGATTTTGAACTCGTAAACAAGATTTTGCGTTCTCTTTCTAAGAAGTGGGATTCAAAAGTAACTACAATACAAGAAGCTAAAAACCTAAACAACTTACCACTTGAAGAACTAATTGGTTCGTTTATTACATATGAAATGGTGCACAATGCACATGATGAACATGATGAACAAAATCACCTTCCAAAGAACAGGAATGATTTGGAACTCCGGACAAATGAATACCACTTGAGCGATGACTCAAGTGATGAGGACAATGATGAACTTGAACTTCGAACACTAAATCTTAATAAGTTGATTAAACAAAAATCTAAAATAAACAATAAACTTGAACAAAGGAAGAGGCCAAAGAAGAAGAACATAAAGTGGGATGAATCGAGCTCCTCCGAAGACGAGGAGAAAATCAAGAAAGGCGAGGTGGCAAACTACGCCTTAATGACATTCAACGATGAGGTAATCAAAACCCACTTAATTTATTTCGAAATTACATGATGCTATTCATAATACATTTTCTTTTTTAGTATAGAATTAATTTTCTTGAAAATTACATGTTTAAAAAAAATGATGAAAATGCAAAATTTATGATCATGCTAGTAGTTCTGAAAATAATCATGAAAAATATATATTTTATGATAAACAAACAAAATAATTTTGATTGAAAATATGAAATCATGCTTGATGATATAATGTTTTGATACCATGATTTTATTCTATGCATGAGATTTTAAAATTCGTGTTTATTGGTTTTATAATTATGGATGATGAATCTTGCGATTTTCGATTTTCACGATAATGAAAGTGCCTTATTGATCTTTGTCATAATAAAACTTGCACTTTCGATTTTAAAACATGCTATATGTTTGGCATAGATGAAATAAAATCATATGAATTTAAAAACTAAAAAGAGAAAAGTATTTTTCTTGAAAATTAATTTTTCTCTACCTTATTGACTTTTTCACTAAGAGATTAATAAAATTATCTATGCCATTTTGAATCTCTTGAAAGTAATGTTGAAATTTTGATGATTTTAATTTAATGGGTTTTATCAAAATCATGATCTTAATTTCCCATGATTTATAACTTGAAATCATTTATGAATCAAGATCACCTACTTTGTGTTCTTATTGAAATGAATCGTGATTTCTTGGAATTATAACTTGAGAATTTTTTTTATAAATCAAAATAACTTACTATGATTCTTTCTTTTTGCTATTTAAGTTATCTAAAAAGAATCATAATATGTCTCTTAATGTTCATAATTTGTCTACATGATTCGTAAATCTCAGTACCAATTCTTCTTGATATTCCTTATATGATGATATGAATACATGAAATATTCATTAATTTATTTTGATGTATACAAATGAAAAATTATGATAATGCATGGTAGGATATAATTTGATAAAATTGATACCATTATGATATGAAGCATTTATGATTTGCAATGATGCATGCAATACTTAAGCTTTTTAATTATGATGTGATGTATTGCATATGATGTAAATCATGATTTAAAATGCTATGAGCTGTTACTAAAATGATGTATTATAAATGTTGATTTAATGTCATGAATACTCTAAATGATGAATGTTTGGTATCATGATCAAAATTTTGATAAATAGTTAAATATTTAAGTATCATGTATAATATACTCATAATATTGATTGATTTATTCAGTATCATGTATGAATGAAATATAAGGTTTTTGAAATTGTGCATGTTCGAATTTGAAAATATAATGATGCACAAATAAGATTGAAACCTACCTTTGTCATGATTTAGAAATTAATGTAAAGGGTCTTCCCTTCTTTTTGCCAATGACATAGGGGGAGAAAGAGTTGCTAATGTACATATCTCAAAGAGAAAATTGCTAGCTTGCGTGTCTTAAAATGTTGAAAATTTTTTGCTAGCTTGTATATTGTAAACTTGCTATCGTACTATCATGATGATGAGCATGTCTTATCTTCATGATTGTATTTGAAAAACTATGGCAAAAATATGTCCGAATGATTGAACTTGTTAAAATTAATTTTCGGACTTTCTTGATTGAATGATCAAATCACTCGACTGCCATGATGATTTTACACAATTACATGCCCTAATAACAGGTTGGAAATTATGTGCTTTGGATACAAAAATTTCCATGATAATAAGCATGTTTGTCCTCATGATTGTATTTGAAAATCAATAGCACTGCCTTGTCCGAATGCATAAAAGTGTTAATTTCATTTTCGGATTCTCTTAACTATTGGTATCCTAACAATTGGATTTTCGAATTATCCTCTTCCAGACTTAATAAGCATATGTCACATCAAGTTTAATTCATATCATTGATTTTTGACATATGGAATCAACTAGCAAATACATCTCTCATACACTTATTATATGAACAATATTTTGTTTTGAGAAATTGATTTGATGAAATGATTCCTGCTTATAAATTCCTTCTTGAAAAAGGAAGTCATTTTTATGTACAAGGATTTGATTCACAAACATATCTTGATACTTGTAAAAATGAAGCGTGCTTTAATATCTTATCAATTTTAACTTCATTCGAGTAAGCTCAGAAATAGCTTTCCTCCTTCATGCAAAAAGCAAATAACAAATAAAATGGAAGAAGTTTTCAAAGCTATCTCCATGTCATGTTTTCCTTGAAATGTTTGAATATTTGGTATCTTATCACTTTTTGTTGAAAAATGACATGAACCTACTTATGGCATCGCACTTATATTTAAAATTTGCTTATATCATTCTCCTTTTTGTTGATGACAAAGGGGGAGAAATATATGAATTGATACTATGAACACTGATGCTATGATTGCCAAATTTGCATTATGCCATATTTACATCATGTGTTAAGATGTCAAGAACTTGTATCGTAATTTTACGTGTTGATATCTTACCATGTGATGAAATGCTACAATTGATAAACACTTGAAATGTTTGTGTTATAATATCAAAAGCTTACATCGCAGCTTTACATGTTGATATTTGATAATAGCAAACTTGCATGATGATAAAACTTGATATTATGTTTTTCATGCAATGAGTTGAACCAATATCACAAACGCTTGATTGTGGTACTTCTCCTTTTTATTGATGAG
This sequence comes from Musa acuminata AAA Group, assembly GCF_036884655.1. Lineage (NCBI taxonomy): Eukaryota > Viridiplantae > Streptophyta > Magnoliopsida > Zingiberales > Musaceae > Musa > Musa acuminata. The sequence goes on along the minus strand of NC_088352.1, from coordinate 30,829,544 downwards.
AAAGGGGGAGAAGTATGATGTTATGCATAAGTTTATGCATAAGTTCATGATGACGTATTGCAAGTATTCATGATGAATATTGCAATGACTTGAATTCAGTTTGAATTCAAGATTCTATCAATATGGCATATTGATAGGGGGAGTTTGTTTAAACTCCAGGAGTTAAGGCTAACTCCGTCATCAAGTAGTTGTCATCATCAAAAAGGGGGAGATTGTTGAATCTCATATTTTGATGATGAAACCACTTGATATATATTTATGATTTAATCTGTGGTTTGAGTGACGCAGGATGCCTCGATCAGGATGAGATAATTAAAGCAGGAAAATCATGTTGTGCCGGAGGAACATGTTAGAAGATTGGACGTCGGGCCGGTGGATCGGTCGACGTATCGGCAGAAGGCTTCGGGCCGTGGACTCAGGCATCGGACCAAGAAGAGTGGGTATTGTGCCAAGGATATCGGAGTTGCGGAGCCAACTGGCCGATTGGGCAATAGGCCGCAGGAAAGGATGATGCACCGAAGAATCGGACGAAGCGTCGAGGGACCAATGACATGCCGGACAACTTGGTTAATTGCTTAGAATTAATTGTCTCGATCGAAGTTTTGTTTACATGTGCAGGATTAACTACGATGAAAGTAAGACATGCAGTAGGAGTTACGCCGGAGTCAAGACAATGATCACGTTGGGAGTTCGAGAGTTCGACGGAAGTTCGGACAGTCGTCGGAGGTTCTGCGGGAACAAATCCGAGAAGTCCATAAGCTTGCCAAAGAAGCTCGTCGGAACTCGCCAAGTGGATCGTTGCAAGTCCAGGAGTTTACCGGAAGTCCGCAGGAGCATCACCGAGGGTTCATCGGATGATCGACGGAAGTTCGTCGAAAGCTCGCCGGAAGAAGCGATTGACGCATTGGAGCAAGTTACAGTAAACGTCTTAGAAAATATCGTAGTTAGCATAATGATTAAGTTAGAAATGGGAGGTGATCCCATTAACTTAATCTTGGGGCAATTGGACCCATAAAAAACCTAAATTGGGCTGAATGCATCAACCCATTTGGACCCTAATTGCTGTGGGAGGTGCAACCGCCCAGGCCAGGAGGTAGCACCACCTAGGCTAAGTCTCCGAGTGAGACTGGGCAGTGCAACCGCCCCAGCCAGGAGGTGGCACCGCCTGGGCTCAGTCTCCAAGCGAGATTGGGCGGTGCAACCTCCCCTGACAGGAGGTGGCACCGCTTGAGCTCAGTCTTCGAGCTCTGCCAAGCGGTGCAACCGCCCTAGTCATAAGGTGCAACCGCCTGAGCTCGGTCTTTGAGCTCTGGAAGAGAGGTGCAACCGCCCCTAATAGAGGTGGCACCGCCCAGAGGCTCAATCTTCGAGCTCTACTAGGCTGTCACGAACTTAGCTGGTTTTGCCTAAGTCGTGCGGCACCCTTGCGTGTCCGTTCGCAAAGGTCAGCCTCCCCGAAGCCTCCCATTGTCCCTTAGGACCAACAAAGAGAGAATGGGTTAGAGAGAACGCCTCAATCGGGATCCACAAGCAAACATGTCCGTAAAACACTTCATAGACAATGCAAATTACAAACAGACTTTACAAGCTCTGAACAGTGGCACAACAAAGGGTAAAATGGTCCATTACAGACCGAGAATCTCTCGCACGTGTCCACATGACATAACCTTTATTTACAAGCCTAAAGAGGCCACCAACCCAACTAAAATGGGACTATTGAGCCTTCGGCCGCCCCTCTACATGCTGTACAAGGCATGAACATGCTAAAAGACACGGACATACATAAGCATTACATCAAACACCTTGTTTAGAAGTTTATCCGTGGCATTCTCCCCCACTTATTCCTTCGACGTCCTCGTTGAAGCCTTTGTCGACACTACAACTCCTCGCCTTTGCTGAGTCTTCAATCTTCTGCTCCAACTACAATGCGCCTCTTGGCTCCTACCTGCTCTCCACTGCTGTTTTTGAGTAGTCGAACCTTTGATCTGTCATGCTGCTTCAACTCACCAATGACTCTGACTCTGGTGTGGGGTTGGCTGAGTTGTGTTGATCCTTGTTGATTCTTGCGGATACCCCGGATGAAGGAAAAGACCATCCTTACTGCGCCAGTCTCTCAAATGCCTCATGCTGCTTGAACTGGGTGGATGCTTGTTGGAGCTTTAATGAGCATCGTCTCACAAACTTCTGAAGTTTTGGGTCCTTCCTCCACAACATTTGCTCATTGACTCTTCTTTCGCTTAGTTGTCACATCCAAGTAGGTTCGCATCACTTCCGCTTTCGATTGACATATTATTGGGAAGTGAAGCGGATAATCTACTCTCAGTAGCACTGATCACCATTGGTGAGGATTTGACAACTATTGTCTTTCATTATCTTCGAAGGGTCTTTGAACTTGTGCAGAGCTCCTCTGTTGGATGGATAAGAGAATTGGGGTACTCGGTTTCGCCCATTCTCTTAAGGGTTGAGAAGACAAAGGTTACTTGACTTCGCCCGCCTCCTCGAGGTTGTACTCCATGCATCGAGCTGGTTACTGGCCTTCGCCTGCTCTTTGCTCACACTTCTGAAGCACTTGAAGTGTTTGCACTCCTTGCGTTGAGTTAGCTACTGTGATTCACCTTCTCAATGCCATCAAACTTCTGGAATGCGGGAAGTTTTCACCCCAACTTAGAGTAATTCTCTGATAGATGAGGTCGCCTCTGGGATTGTACCGTCTTCTCCATCAACCCTGTCGCCTACTCCACTGAGTAGCAAAGGTACAGCACCGCGTACTACATGCTTCGTTCCTTGGTCGTGCACTCTTACATGACCTGAAGTCCTTCACTTACGGCTATCTTGATGAGAAACTTGTTGACACCGGTCTTACGAAGTTCCTTGGCCTCTGCCCTTCAGCCTTGTCTTGGTACTTAGAGATTGCCTCTGCATACTCCACCTCCTCGGCCCCTTTCACGACCAAGCACTCTCCCTCCATGAGAGCAAGGGATCAATGACTTTCACGAAAATCCCGCCTCTGCGGTACCATAGCGCTGCCATGCCCATGGCCCTACTATCCGTCGCCTCGCATCTGCATCCCTTTTCTTCATGATCAATAGATATGACTCCGTGGCACTCCTCTGAGTCCACCTCTATTCTAACTGATGCTTGATTTTGGGTAGCTAAGTCCCTCTAGCCTCGTCGTCGCTTCCTCACCCCTTTCGACCACCTGCTTCAACACCTCTGTGTTCTCCAAGCAGCTCCCTCTGGTCGATGGAAAGATAGACTGCAACTCCCATGCATGGCCTCTGCCATCGCATTATAAGGTTTGCACCGATTCTGCTCTCCCTAGCTTCCTTGGTAGCAACGTTCGCTTACTCGACCTTGTCCTTTCACTTGCCGGGCTCCCTTAAGCGAATATGAGCTCTGGAGCAGTCCAACTCTCCAGCTGCTTCGATCATACCTCTGCATGATCAAGTTCCTCCCATGGAACTCACTGGTACTTGCATTTGAACTTTTCCCTTAGTGGAACCCAGCCCCCATATGCTGATGACCAGGGTTTTCATCCGATGTAAAATTTGATGCACACACGGAAGACCCACCTCTGCGGTACCATGGCCTTCACTCCTTGAATCCATAGCCCTTCTTGTCATCGTGTTGTTCACCGAAGTGGAGCTCCCAGTAGCTCCCGATCATACCTCCATATGATCTAGTCCCTCACGGGTCTAGGTTGTGTGTATCGCATTGCCACGAACTATTCCACCATGATCCGCTGCACCATGTCGCCTCTTGGTGACATCTCCATTGCATTCTGATCCTTGTGGAATAAACTCGAATTGTGAACCCTCCATGTGTGGCTTCTGCCAATACATCGCAGGGTCTCTTCCACATTCGATTTTGTTCGCTCCTTTGACAATCGACCTTCATCCACCCACTCTTGGGTCACACCTAGATGAAGTACCGCTCTAGGACAGTCCGTCGCCTAGTAGCTCCCGAAGTCCACCGACTTCACTGTAATTTGTGCACCATTGCCTGGATCCTAGGCCTCTGCCCCTACCAGCACAATCTCTACTGCGCACCGCTTCCTTCATGGCAACTTGAATGACAACACTGTGGCATATTCTTCAAGAGTACCCGCCTCTGTGTCCTCTTGCCCCATGCTAAGGCCTTCTGAACTCAACTTCGCCTTCGCAAATTGAGTCGCCTTAGTTCCTCCATCAAATGCTCCTCCGAGATAAGGTGCATGTGCCCCGAAGCTCCCTTCGCCTTTGGCACCATGCAAGATGAGTCCGCTCCGTCAGAATGAAGGACCCATAGAACAATATGATCTTACTCTTCCCTCTGTAAGAGTTCATGTCCTTGACCTCCGTCTAAGGAAAGCACTGTGCCTCTGCTCTATGTTCCACCTTCTATGCTGGCTCCCTTCATGCGGCTTGAGTACTTCGCCAAGTTACACCCAAGTTGCTCCGCTCCTCGTTTTTGCATTAAGTCGATGGTGGCCCTCGTGCCCACCATTCCACGGGTCAGCCCTCCCTTGAGTCCGATCTCCACATCGACTCCAAGTGTGACTTCATTTAAGTTGCTTTAGGTCGCTCCCCCACTTGATCTCGCAATGCATCCACCAATGCATTCTCTCGAGCGAGATCATGCGACAACTCCTCGCCGCTTGTTCAGTCCATTGAGCTTCGTGGAGTTGTTTGTCGAGGTACTCCTCCTCAACTTGTGAGGTCCGTCTCACATGATTCTCCCTCTAAAGAGCCGAGACTTATCTCTCCTAGATAACTGTCCCATTGGAGCAACATCACTATTCGTTTCGGAGACCACCATCCCCTTGGACTACTCCGATCTGCTGAACAAACTGTGCATTGTTCTGCCTCCTGCAAACGCACTTGCTAGATTGCGACTCCACGTCAATACAGCCCCCGCTGCACCCCTCAAGGCCTAGCAACATGCTGAACTCGTTACACACTTCAGCCTCCTACGGACGTATCCTTCACATGCCGAAGAGAAAGTTTCAATGCTCCATGGCGCCGAGTTTCGGTCGCCTTGGGATGGCCACAAACATTCCATCGTTCGCATATAAGCCTATGCATGAGTACCGAATTCTTTAAGTTAGCAATTCCCCTCACCTCTGTGAGCTTTGCACAACTCTTTTGGTCGTTGAGCAACTCATTCCACTTTGTATGGTCTCATTCTTTACCAAGCGCCTCGCTTGCCTGGAGCACCATCAAGTATGATTGTCAACGTTGAGCCGTAGCTCAAACTCAACCACCCCAACCTTTGTGCGCTCCACATTCTTCCAAGCTTGTCTGTTCTCGTGGTGCCTCTTGCGCGAAGGGTTGGTCATTCCTCCGAATGCCAATGTCAGATGCTCGCTACTCCGAGCGACTCCTTTTCCCTACATCTCCATGCCCGTTTCCCCCCAAATAGTCGCGCATGTGCTGACTGCCCTCAACGCAGCCCCGCTAGGTCCCCCACGTTTGCATGCTAAGTGTTTCTATAAGTGCTTGTCCCATTCTGATACCATGTGTCACGAACTTAGCTGGTTTTGCCTAAGTCGTGCGGCACCCTTGCGTGTCCGTCCGCAAAGGTCAGCCTCCCCGAAGCCTCCCATTGTCCCTTAGGACCAACAAAGAGAGAACGAGTTAGAGAGAATGCCTCAATCGGGATCCACAAGCAAACATGTCCGAAAAATACTTCATAAATAATGTAAATTACAAACAGACTTTACAAGCTCTGAACAGTGGCACAACAAAGGGTAAAATGGTCCATTACAAATTGAGAATCTCTCGCACGTGTCCACATGACACAACCTTTATTTACAAGCCTAAAGAGGCCACCAACCCAACTAAAATGGGACTATTGAGCCTTCGGCCGCCCCTCTACATGTTGTACAAGGCATGAACATGCCAAAAGACACAGACATACATAAGCATTACATCAAACACCTTGTTTAGAAGTTTGTCCGTGACAAGGCGGTGCAACCGCCCCAGTCAGGAGGTGCAACCGCCTGATCCCGGAATTCCGGGAATTGACAGTTTTGAGCTCCAAATTTGAACTGGGTTGGGGCCTATAAATACCCCACCCATTCAGCACTAAAAGAGTAAGAACTTACACTCGAAATCTTGATCTTTTTCTGTGATTCTTAGAGCTCAAAATTATTGTAAAGGCCAAAAGTTCTCCTCCCTCTGTTCTTCAAAGTCTTGAGTTGTAAAGAGAGGAGAGAAAATTTCTATAAGGGTTGTCTCCTAAGCCCGTCAAAAGGAGTGAAACTGTAAAAGGGTGGTTGGCCTTCGCCTATTGAAGGAAGGCCTCTAGTTGACGTCGGTGACCTCGTCGGTGGAGGAAGCCAAAAGTGGAGTAGGTCAAGATTGACCGAACTGCTCTAAATCTCGGTTTGCATTTCCTTTGAGCATTTTATCTTTACTACAAACCTCCTAAATAACTACTGCCTTCTGCGCTTTTACGAACGAGTTTCTAAGTTCAGAGCTTTCCGAATCTGCGTTTAGACGTAAATTGGCTTTTTCGTACGATCATTACATTTCAGTTTACGTTTACGTTTTGATTTCAATCATAACTACAAACTGCCTTCTGCGCATTTATAAAACGTATCTCAAAGTTCAGTATCTTCAAAATCGGCATTTAGACGTAAACCAGTTTTATCATACGAACGTCGTATTTCAGTTTGCGCTTGCATTCTGATTTTCATCATAAACTGCAAACTGCCTTCGTAGATTTACTTTAACGTCATCTCGCTTAATCTTAAGTTAAAGTAATCTTAGAATCGGCTTTTACATCGAAATCATTTTTTATCGAACGAACGCAGCTTTCGATTTTAATAGTTGAAAGATTTCCGCTGCACTAATTCACCCCCCCCCCCCCCTTAGTGCTCTTGATCTTAACAAATTAGTGCTTTCATAAAACTTACATTGATTCGAAAACTCCGTTCAATAAAGTCGTATCGGAAAGATGTTTAACTTAAAAACATACGAAAGCATAATGAGCGTAGTGAGAGTAAGAAATCAGTTTGCAATATAAATGAAAAGCATAAAGTAAATGCAAACAAGATTTTATAGTTGTTCGATCATCCCGATCTACGTCCACTCCCGATTCCTCTTCACTCGAGGTCACCGGTTTTACTATCGATCTTCTTTCAATAAGCAAAGATCAATTACTCTTACAACTTTTTCTCTTTTTCACAAGCTCAAAAGAGAACCTTTACACCTCTCTCTTTTAGACCTCACTTCTCCCTTAGAAACCTTCTAACTCTAGGAGGAAGAGACTCACTAACTTTAAAGAGATTATAACACTTTTTTCTCAAGTATATTTTCTTCATTTTCTACTCAATTTTATGCTCTTCCAAGCAGAAATAACTAGGGTATTTATAGACCCTAAAAGACTTTAAAAATGAAGCCAAAAAAGGTCTCATCCTGGGTCTTAGCAGTACCACCGCTTGACATAGTCTGAGAGACTATGTCTGGGTGGTACCACCACCCAGTCTAGCGGTACCAACCCTTGATAGCTTGGAAAAGTATGCTCTTGACCTTTCTAGCTCATAGGTGGTTCTACCTAACCTTAGGTGATCGAATGGGCCTTCCACTTGGCCTAAAACAATCATGGGCCTTCTACTTGGCCTAACTCAATTACGACCTAACTACGACCAATTAAGACAAACGATTATAAGACTAGAATTTTATGTTGTCCGGCATGTCATTAGTCCATTTGGCACTTCGTTCGATCTTTCGGTCCATCATCCTCTCCTTTGGCATATTGTCCAATCGGCATGTTGACCTCCAACAACTTCCGATCTCTGTGGTGCAATGTCCAATCCTTCGGCCCGATGCCTGAACTCATGGTACAAAGTCCTTTTACCAGCACGTCGACCAATCCTTTGACCAATGTCCAATCTTCTAACATGTTCACTCTAGCCCAACGTTCGATTTTTTCTGCTTTAATCGATTTATCTTTTCTGATCGAAGTTTGTCCTATATAGCTCAAAACATAGATTATATCGTAAACTCATCAATTGATTTCATCATCAAAATTCGAGATTTAATAATTTTCCCCTTTTTGATGATGACAACCAATTGATGACAGAGTTTAAACTAAACTCCCCCTATCAACATGCCATAATTTCAATCATAAATTATATATAATACATCATATCATTACCTACATCATAAGTTTAAGTATTGCATCTAAACCATCATACATAATAAAATTTCATTATACTATGCATGATCATCATCATATCTTTTCCCCCTTTGTCATCAATAAAAAGGAGAAGTACAACTAGTAAGTTTTTGAAACAGAATGCAAGCTAGTAAATTAGCAAGTTTTACATCATTTTAGAACATGCAAGCTAGCAAGTTTTCTGACATGTGCAAGTTAATAAAATTTTGCTTCTCTTGAGATGTGCAAGATAGCACTTCTTACTTCTCTTTTGAGATGAGCAAGTTAGTAAGTTTTGTCTCTCTTTGCGATGTGCAAGTTTACATTTTTTACTTCTCTTTAGATGTACAAGCAAGCAAGTTTTCCTCTCTTTGAAATGTGCAAAATATCAATCTTTGCTTCTCTTTTAAGATGAGTTGAGATGAGTAAGGTAGCAAGTTTTACTCTCTTTTTGTTATTGTCAAAAAGAAGGAAAGAATATAATGTTATAATTCTTTTCCCTTTACATCAATTTTCAAATCATAACAAAGATAAACAACAAAGATAAACAACAAAGATAAACTTACATCAAAATTTTAATCATCAAAGATGAAAGATCAAGTCATGAATACTAAAAGATCATATATCATTTTTAACAAATCTCTTCTTTTATAAATAGAAGGAATGATAGGAAATGATCTTGATTTAAAAGAAAAACTCAAGTCATAAAAATTGAGAAATCAAGATCATGATCCGAAAAATGTATAAGAAGAATTTATGCATTTGAGAGATTTAAAATGCTTATTCTTAAGTTTAACATTCAAGCTAGCAATTTTGGTTCTCTTGAAATACTAGTAATTTTCTTTCTCCCTTTGTCATTGTCAAAAAGAAGAAGGAAGGAATAATATAATGGTGCAATTCATTTCCCTTTACATCAATTCTCTAAGCATCACATAAAGTATATAACCATAAATATAAAAGAATTATACATAATAAAAATCATGTCAAAAAAAATATAATATCAAATATCATGTGAATACCACAAGACATTATTCATTTTTATCTTCTTTAAAAAAATGAAAAAAAATCTTATGAGACCGAATAGAAAGGAAAATCTTAAGTCATGAATTCCGAAAAAGATATTCTCTTTAGTAAATAGCAAGAAGCAACATAGGAGAATAAAATATCTTGATTCATATATAAAAAATCTCAAGTTGTCAAGATCATGATTTATATATTAAAATTTTTAAGTTATAATTCCTTGAATTCAAAAGAAAAAATCATGATTCATTTAGATACTTCTCCTTTTGTAAATAGTGAAAAGGAAACATAGGAGATAAAAGATATTGATTCATTTAGAATAAATCTCAAATATCAAGTGAAAGATTTAGAAAAAAGTCATTCAAATTTAAATTATCAAAATCACTTTCATAGTTCAAGAGATTCATAAAATAACATAAATTCATCAATCTCTTATTGAAAAACTCGATAAATTCATCAATCTCTTATTGAAAAACTCAATAAGATAGAGATTGAGAAATTTTCAAGAAAAATATTTTTCCTCATTTTAGTTGTTTCAATTCATGTGATTGATTTCATACAAGCGTGCCTAAGTTTTTTTTATGTTAAAATCATGCATCATGTTTAAAACCAAAAAATAAGATTCATCACAAAAATCATCAACACTTCAAATCATCATGCAAAATTAAATCATTAAATCATTAAGCATGATTTCATTAAACATAAAGTATTTTCAATCAAAATTATTTTATTTCAGTTAGTGAGCTATGTAAAGTATGTTGGATCTCCGGTCATAAGCCTTGAGCATCCACTATCAAAATTTTATTTTTGCTCTAAGATTTCAAATGTAGATATGTCTTCAAGAAATGTGGGTTTCCTTTAGCTACCCATTTGACTTTGGGTCCCTTATGGTTGGATCTATCTAGATTTTTAGTATAAGGTCATTTATGGTTCATTTAGGAACCCAAACTAATTTGTGTGGGTCATACTTTTTGAATGGATATTTATATGTAAAATGATTATGTCTACTATAAAAATTATACTTAATCTTAGGGGTAATATGTAATGTGGGTCTTTTAACAAATGTGGTTGGCTTTTATTTAGTGTTACCACTCAGAAAGTCGATTTCTTCTTTTCTACGAATATGACTCTTATTGGCAAGAATCATATTTAAATATTTACCATCAATTTTAAATTTTTTTAATATTTGTTTCAATAACAAATTTTTTTTTGGATGAATCTAATTCTTCACATTAAGTGCAAAAGGTTAACATGCAATTATCATGCTCAATTTTTAATTTTTAAAATTTACGAAAAAAAGAAGCATGGTTTTTTAATAATTTATAATTTTTACTAATTAATTTAAATTTATTAAATAAATCATGAAAAGCATCAAGCAATTCATTGTAATGCAAAAGAGTTTTGATTGAGTCATTTACCTCGTCGTCGAAAGCCATTAAGGCATAGTTCGTCACTTTGTCTTTGCTGGTTTGTTTCTTATATGTACTCAGTTCGTCCTAAATTTCCTTGAATACTTTCTCTTTCTTTGGCTGCTTCTTTTTTTTAATTTATTTTTATTTTTTTATTCTTTTTTTATGAACCTTTTAAATTTATTTGTGAGGAGTTTAAAGTCATCATCACTTAAGCTTTCGCTCTATTGGTCTTCTTTTGTTCTAAGTGTCAAATCCTTCCTGTTCTTTGGAAGATTGTTCTCTAGTTCATCATGTGTCATACAAGTCATTTCATATGTCATTAATAAATCAACGAGTTCTTCTAGTGAAAAATTGTTTAAGTCATTTGCCTCTTGTATTGTAGTTACTTTCGAATCCTAATTTTTAGAAAGAAATCATAAAACTTTATTAACAAGTTTAAGATTTAAAAAATATTTGCCAAGAGCTTTTAAACTATTAATGACATCCGTAAAACGGGTGTACATGTCAACAATAGTTACGCTTGGCTTCATTCGAAACAATTCAAAATCATACATCAAAAGATTTATTTTAGACTCATTAACTCTACTTGTGTCTTCATGTGTAATTTCAAGAGGGTGCCAAATGTCATATGTAGTTTTACAAATTGAAATATAATTAAACTCATTTTTATCTAAAGCGTAAAATAAAGCATTCATAGCTTTCGTAGTTTAAAAAAAAGTTTTCTTCTCTAAATCATTCCACTTGTTCATTGGATTAGAAGACTTTTGAAAACCATTTTTAATGATATTATATAAATCGAAGTTTATAGAAAGTAAGAAAATTTGTATTTAAGTTTTTTAATATATGTAGTTCGTCCCATTGAACATAGGAGGATGAGTGATAGAAAGACCCTCTTGATTGTCGGTTAAAGTCATTTCTCTTGGGTGTTAAACTAAACAAAAAAATATTAGCTCTGAATTAATATTTTCATAAAACTTACATCGATTCCAAAACTTCGTTCAATAAAGCCGTATCGAAAGATATTTAACTTAAAAACATATGAAAGCACAATGAGCGTAGTGAGAGTAAGAAATCAGTTTGCATTGTAAATAAAAAGCATAAAGTAAATGCAAATTAGATTTTATAATGGTTCAGTTGTCCCGACCTACATCTACTCCCGATTTTCCTTCACTCGAGACCACCAGCTTTCACTACCAATCTTATTTCAATGGGCGAATATCAACTACCCTTACAACTCTTTCTCCTTTTCATAGACTTAGGAGAGAACCTTTACACCTCTCTCTTTTAGACCTCACTCCTCCCTTAAAAACCTTCTAACTTTAGGAGGAAGAGACTTACTAACTTTAGAGATATTACAATACTTTTTTCTCAAGTATATTTTCTCCTTTTCTACTCAATTTCATGCTCTTCCAAGCTAAAATAATTTGGGTATTTATAGACCCCAAATGACTTCAAAAATAAAGTAAAAAAATGTCATATCCTGGGTTTTTTGGGTCCTGACAGTACCACCGCCTGCAACACTGATATTGGGCGGTACCACTGCTTGACACGATCTGGGAGATTGTGTTTGGACAGTACCACTACCTGATAATTTGGAAAAGTATTCTCTTGACTTTTCCAACTCATAGGTGGTTCCACCTAACCTTGGGTGATCGAATGGGCCTTCCACTTGGCCCAAAATAGTCCTAACTTAAGCCCAATGGGCCCATAATTGAGTTAGCATGGTTACACATGAAATTAACTCAATTATAACCTAACTACATCCAATTAAGACAACCAATTACAATACTAGAATTTTATATTATCCGGCATGTCATTGGTTTATTCGGCGCTTTGTCCGATCCTTCGTCACATCGTCCTCATTCGATGTATTGCTCAATCGATATGTTGACCTCTCGCAACTACCGATGTCCTTCGCGTAATGTTCGATCCTTAGGCCCGATGCCCGAATTCATAACATGAAGTCCTTCTACCGGCACGTCAATCGATCCTCCAACCGATGTCTAATCTTCTAACATGTTCACTCCAACCCAACATCTGATTATTTCTACTTTAATCGATTAGCCTTTTCTGATCGAAGTTAGTCTTATATCACTCAAAATATAGATTAGATTATAAACTCATCAATTGATTTCATCATCAAAATCTGAGATTCAATAATATCCGTTGGAGCCCCTATCTTATTATATATCCAATAACTCCTTGAATTATTGGATCCTATGGATGAGATCCAATAAGAGCCAATGAGAGATTATTATGTAGAGACCCACTAATCTAAGAGGCTTGGGTAATTGGATGGAGATCCAGTACTAATATGGCATGATCTATTTGGGTTAAGTTGATAGAGGATCTCTATAAATAAGAGAGAACCAAATGGCCATATGCTAGGCCTTTTTGGTTGTCATCTTCTATTATCCTCTTTCCTTCTCCTCCTCAGCTAGTAGCCCATATTTGGGGCAGGTAAAGATTTGGGTAGCGATTTGAGGAGCATCTTCGCAACCCCTACCATGTGGATCATTGTTAGAGAAGGACAGTTTACCTCCTTCATCATATCCTACTTATCTATAGGATTTTAGGGATATATGATCTCCTTAGGTAAAGTACATCTTTCTTATATGTGTGATTTTTTATTTTATGATTTTTACACATCAATCTTCGTACGACGATGAAACATTTTTATGAAAATCTGGGATTTTTCTTTCTGTTCTTTCGCTGCACATGTGATGTCGCCCCTAGATTTCCCTATAGCTCGAGCTCCTATCTTATTGGATATCTAATAAACCCATGAATTATTATATCCTATAGATGAGATTCAAGAAAAGCTAGTGAGAGATTATTGGGTAGAAATCTACTAATCTAAGAGGCTTGTGTAGTTTGATGGAGATCCAATACCCAATAGAGCATAATCTATTAAGGTTAAATTAATATGAGCCCTCTATAAATAGGAGGAAACCAAATGGTCACAGACTAGACCCCTTTGGGCTGTCACCTTTTATTCTCCTCCTCAACTAGCAACCCTTGCTTGGGGTGTGTGGACAGCAAGAAGGGTCAGCCACTTCTTGATTGCATGGTGCATGCAACAAGAAGATTTGAACAGCGATTTGAGAAGCATCTTCGTAACTCCTGTCATGTGGATCATCACTAGAGAGGAGGACAGTTGACCTCTTTTATCCTCTCCAACATATTTATAGGTTTTAGGAAATACGATCTTCCTAGGTAATACATGTTTCTTATATACGCAGTTTTTAATTTCGCATATTTCTACACACTAATCTTTGCACAACAATAATAGACTATTTTTCTATAGAAATCTGGAGTTTTTATTTATGTTCTTCCACTATGCATGTGATGTTGCCCTAAGATTTTCTAACACTATGCCACTACGCCATAATCCACAAATGATATAAGAGAATCTAATCTATTAGACTTGTTTGTCCCCAATTATCGTATATCTATAGTCTCTTATCTATCCAATATCTAAGAGATCTTATATCGAGCATAGTGCTATTAATCTCATACGGTTTCTACTCGAGTCTCGCTTTAATCGGATTCTCTCAAAGAACTTTTTCTCTCTCAATTTAAATGACGTTAGCTAGAGATTTACCTGAGCAAAAATACATGGGATATTCCTCTCATAACATCAAGAGTAGATGATCCTCTATCGATACTTAATAACACTCGTGAGATTGGTTGTCACTCCCGATGACTTGTTGTGCTAGATCTAGAACTTCCAAGCCTATAAGTCTAGTATTAAAGAATGAAATACTCATATAGGACATCCTTGGTATCTCAAGTTTAAGGATCATACACACCACTAGGATGACAGAATCGTTATCTAGCAATGATGTATCATCAACCATCTAGCATTCTATAAGGGGATCAATTATTGAACTCATTCTCCAATGAGCACCTACATCGTATCCCTAGTGTCCCCACATAAGTAGCTATAAGACCAATCGTCTCCATCATATGGATGAGTATACATCACATCAGTCTATCTAGTCATCTCGATATCTCTCTCGAGTGACCTATGACCGAGATTATTTAGGATATGTATTTAAAGACGAATCGATTTCATTATCATGATCTTATCATGATCCAATTTTCATTGCACAGATCCATGAACATTACAATACATGTAATAGGCAATATAAAGTAAGAAATTATCAAATAAATAATAAGTAAAAAAAGTATGTATCATGTCACACATGTCATCACTCACGTGATTGACTTGTAGGGCACCTATAACTAACAATTTTAATGTAAGATAACTGTCCCACGGCATATCGCTCCAAGATATTCCAAAGATCTTGGAAGAATTATTTGATATATAACGAAGAATTACTTACGTTACATTAAGCAATCAAACATTGACATATATATCTCCTAAGGAATGAGACGATTATCTATACCAACTATTGACTATTTTAATACCTTCCAATGTAACCTAAATTGTAGCAATTTAACTTAGTAACTAAGTATAAAAAGAGAGTTTAAAATAAGCTACATGACATGTTATCCCCCCTAATTATGAGTCATTGTTTATTTGTGTAGTTTATAATTAGTTTTTAAGAAGATTATATAAATATGCACATGGGATACCCATAATTCAAAGACATCATAGAGAATGTCAAAGTGAGACTTGATTTAAAATTCATACTTTAAGAAGGACCGTTCTATAAAGGTACTTAACTTTGTGTACCGAAAGAAGGCGATCCCATGAATTGGATGCTGAGAAGTTCCCTTGTTAATAGTCATAAGACACTTTGGTGTGAATAAGACTTTGATAAACCTACAACTACACGTTTATTGGCATTGAAGCAATAAGACATAGCTTGGTTTATCTAGGGGCATGTCCTTTGTAGCACTTTAAATTCGACCCATTGAAAATTAAAATTGTACACTCTGTTGCTCATATCTATGACAAGATAGGGACACAACTACCTCTTTACAGGGGTCAATAGGTTCTCAAATAAGTGATACTCATGCCTTGTGAAAAGATAATCATCGAAGGAATAGCTTAATTGTTATTTTACATGTGTGGGCACATTTTGGACTTTTGAGTTCCATTGTCCGACCATGATGGTGTTTCTTGAGCATCTTTCAAAGTTCTCTTTGAGTATGATAGACACTAAATTGACAAAGAGCACAACCTTCCATTTGTAAATTGATGACCAAATTGTAGCATTGAACCATACTATAGTTCATCTCTTTCGAAGATATAACTCTTAAC
This sequence comes from Musa acuminata AAA Group, assembly GCF_036884655.1. NCBI lineage: Eukaryota > Viridiplantae > Streptophyta > Magnoliopsida > Zingiberales > Musaceae > Musa > Musa acuminata. The sequence goes on along the minus strand of NC_088352.1, from coordinate 30,813,737 downwards.
ATCTAAAGACATAGAATGGAAGCCTATCGTACCTTTAATTTGCTTTCAATTGGATAGTGTATAGTTTCACTAACAATTCACCGTTTAAGGTATGCTTAGGTTATGTAACCCAAAGATATTTTGATTTATAGTTTATGATCGATTTAGAGTCATCACCCTATAATAAAATTAATGGAACACAATAAGCCTACAAATTTCTAGAGAATATCTACAAGGTGCATAAAGAAGTTGGGAGGTAACTTCAACAAAGCCAACAAAAATATAAAAAACAACATTATTGACTTTGTGTCGAAGGATGATTCTATAAAGGAGACATTACTTAGCTACACCTTGGGAAAGCATAGCCGAAAGGAGGAAAGAAGTATAGTTATTCCTATATGGATCATTTAAAATTTTGAAGCAGATCGGAGATAATACATGCCAACTTGAGTTGCCACCTTACATGGAGATGTACTCAATTATAAATATTGAACCTTCGATGCTAGACAATGAGCTGAATGAGATGTTACTATTAATTAAAGACTTTGTAACCTATCATGGACTTAGCTAAAATTGCTTAAGTCGTGAGACACCTTTGCGGCAAAGCCACAGACTTAGCTGGAGTTACCTAAGTCGTGATATATCCTTGCACTAGCTTTTCTAACTTATCTGGGATTGCCTAAGTCATGATGCACTATTGTAATATATATCCACAAAGGGTCAACTAATTTGCAACCTCGCTTAGGTCCTCTAGGATATGTAAAAAGAGAAAGTTGATTAGTTTGAAAACAAGCAGCGGATAAGTCCCGACATCTCGCAAAGAGAAAAGCTTTACAGGAAATTCAATAAGCACTTTGAGTGTAAGAGAGAAAAGAGAGAAAAGAGAAAATAAAGATTTAAAAAGATAAAAGAAATAATTGTAAGTCCACAAATGATTGCTCACCATGTGTCGATATGAACTTATGTTTACCGATCAACTCCCAATAGTACCACGAATCTCTATCCCCCCTAGTGCCACTCAAGGGGTTTCAGGATAATGAGATGGTTGGCGTTTTTCATGTGATTGTGGTATATAGAAAACAGGCCATGACATGCGAAAACAAAGCTATTTTGGGACAGTTTTACTTGATAGAGAGGGTGAACAATCGCACTACAGCACTGTGAACTATCATTGCTTATTTTTTTAAAGCAAAAATATATAAAACCAAGGTAAAACATATTATCAAGTATATGTACAAGCATGCAAAAGTGACGAACGATTCATTGATCAAAGATGTTACGAGTATTCGATGACCATTCGTGATAAACTAGCCAAGAAAAGCTCCTTGAAGAAGACACTATCATTGAGAGGAAATCTACTACTACTTAACGAGGCATCAAAGTTGTTTAATGAATCAGATGCAAAGGGCAAAGACTAAATATGATAAGATAATTCTCTGAAGAAGCTGCTATAGTAGAAGTTTTTCAACTTTGAAGTGAGATTTAATAGGATGCGAATTGCATAATTAGAGGAGCCATGATCATGATCAAGCTCATCAACCCTCTATTGAGCCTTGAAAGCCTCGTAACTTGGCCGAACTCAAGCCAAGAACTCAAGACCAAGCCTAGATTCAAATTTACTCAACTCAATCTCAATCCTATTAAAACTAGGATTAGGGTAGTCCTTAAGTTGATTAGGGTAATCACAAAGCTAAGGGCTACACAACTCTTACTTGATGGAGTAGGAAAAGGTTCATACGCTAACCCTAAAAGGAGAGCCTTAAATGCTTCATAATTGCTATCGTATCTTAGATATAAAAGGAGCCCTTAAAAGATAAAAGAAAAAGTTCCAACAACCAAAGCTAGAGTTCTAACCTTGCCGAGAGCCAAAGAGGAGTTACACAAGGTGTTGTCAAATTCTTCCTACCACAGCTCCTTCTACCTCGAGTAGGGGAAGTCCTTCATTTAGTTACTCAAAAAAAGCCCCAAAGTCTATTGCTCACTATCTAAACCTGAGGAAAATGTTCCAACAATAAGAGCACTAAGATGTTGACCAAAGACAATATGTATTTTAACATTTTCATTTGAGTCTTTTAATTCTCGTTATTACTTACCTCCTTATTATAAGCACTTAATTACAAGCGATAGTGATTTTTTTTTAAAAAATTATACTCAGTTTCGATATTTTTCTTTTTCATGATATTATATCATTGAATTGTCAAACCCGAATCTCATACGATGAAACATATTCTTATTAAATAGATCTTCAATGTTGTTAACAGTGGATACTCCAAAAATATATCTCCAACGAGATTCACAGTTCAAACAGATCGTCCTCTATTATTAGTAAGATAGCTAAATAGTTTTTGCTAAAGGTTATATAAGACAAATGTTGTCATTGGAGAGTGCATTAATTATAGCAACTAGAGTGGGATCGTGGGTTGGATCAGGTCAAGGGTGGTGTGTGGGAAGCAAAATGAAAGTAATGAGGGTGTCCATGGTAAAAGCATAGGCTACGGAATGTAAATATTTACTGATAACCTAGACTCGAGAGGGGGAGTTTTGGTGAGTGTTGGGACGGGCGAAAAATAAATTAAAATAAAAAAATTATAGAGATCAATAAATAAAATAATATATAAAAAATCATCATAAAATATAATATATAAGATATAATATAATTCGATAACTATACAAAGAAAATCACATTCTTTATCATATAAGATCAATTATATAACTATTGAGTTATCCCACTATACATAATCCCTTTAGATATTCCTCACATAAATTCTTAAAAAATTAACCATACATAAAATTCTAAGGGTACCCAAAGTATTCATCTTTAGGTATTTATAAAAAAATCAAATCATAATTTTTTATGAAAACTTTTTTTATTAGAATTCTTCGTCCTCTTTCGATATTGACTTTAAGAATCTTAAAATATTTATAAAAACTTAAAAAAAGATAGAAAGAAATTATCAAGTTTGGTACAAAACTCACTGTAGGTCTCAACACCCTTAATCGATGGTGATAAACAATGGAGACAACCTATTAGTATTAGCGATGTCAATGCACCTGAACAAAATTTATTGTATTACTTACTTTGCCATTCATTCACTTGTGAGTATGATATGTGATTTTAAAATTTAAAAAAATAAAAAAAGTATTATATGTGACTTGAGTGTACAAAGATAAATCTATCTAAAACCGCGTCGAGTTCATTGTCGCGCTCTTATTATTTTGCAAGGGCTTAAATTGTGTGTGTATATATATATATATATATATATATATATATATATATATATATATATATATGATACATTTTTATTGATAAGCTTATCAATAGCCATGCAAACAAAGCATTGATGGAACGCATTAACTGTTTCTGAGGAGTATAGATGGTAATATCATATATCGGGACGGAATTAATGGAAAAAAAAGAAACCATTTGTGCCGGACGGCACGGCAAAAAAAAAGAGGGTGCGATGTAAGAGCAGTCTTCAACTCAGTTCCACCGTCGGATCTCATCAACTGTACACGTGTCAAAGAATCGTTCTTATGCGATCGCCGGACGCGGCTTCCAACGGACGGTCCAACCCACCGCTCGGCCGGTTTAAAGTGTTGTTGTCATCAGATCGAAATATTTGCGACCTGCGGGCGAAAAGAGGAGAGAGAGAGAGAGAGAGAGGGCGATCGTCGCAGCGGCGGAGAAATCGTCGGAGAGATCTGGGCGGCGCGACGACGATGGTGCCTGACGCGGCCGCGGCGGACGAGGAGAAGTGCCTGGCCGACGGCATGGGCCGCCTCCAGCACAACGCATTCTACATGCACCGTGCCTTGGTCTCGATCGCAAACCCTAACAGGCCCTAGCCGACGGGTCTTCTTGTTCGGATGCTGATGTGTGGATTCCTTTTGATGTTTTTCCTTCGTAGGATTCCAATAATCTGAAGGATGCGCTCAGGTACGCCGGGCAGATGCTCTCGGAGTTGCGGACTTCTAGTCTTTCGCCGCACAAGTACTACGAACTATGTATGTCAAGATTATTGTTTTCTTCCTCACAAGTACCTGAAAGTTTTTTATTTTTATTCATTTTTTCTTAACGTGATTTGTGGGCTGGGGATGGGGAAGATATGAGGGCCTTTGATGAGTTGAGAAAGGTGGAGATGTTCTTCGTGGAGGAGACAAGGCGGGGCTCCTACTCAGTGACTGATCTGTACGAGCTCGTGCAGCATGCAGCTAATATCTTGCCCAGGCTGTAAGGGCTTATCACTCCATCTCTGTTTCATTCCTTGACAAAATTGAATGTTGAATTTAATGGTTTTCCGAGTCACTAGCTTATGATCTGTTTATAAATTGGAATTTTCTAGCTGAAAACGAAGGCGCATGCATTTGCTTTTATATTTGGACCTGAATATTCTTGTTTCATTTGAGTCAATGTTGGAGCTGTTCTGCTCTGCATCGTCTGCCAAAAATGACTTTGTAGGAAAAATTCATTCTTTATAGTGCACATTATATTTGGGATGATTAATTACCATCTAGTTTGTTGAACAGATCTTTAATATTTAATACTTCGAAAGTGACCTCAACTATGAACAATTGTGTCACTTTGTTCATCTATAAAATATAACTGATAGGCATGATAAGCCATACCTACATTGCCATCACCTAATGATTCTGGAAATTGTTAGCTTGCTTTGCATTTTGAGAAATTGTTCACAGTCCAAACTTTGGTGTCAACCTGATATTGCAATTACACTCTTGACCTCTATGTGTTTTGGGTAATCTTCTCATGGATATTTCTATTGAATTCATGTAGGTAAAAGAAAAAGAAACTTTATTTGCTATTCAAAACCATTGGAGTTTCAGTTTATCTGCATATGTGACTGCAAAATCATCAACAAGAGCAGCACCTTTGCTAATCTGAAGTCTTGCCTCTGGAAAAGTTATCCTACGATTAATTTGTATACATATACAAAATAGAGCTAGCAATCCCTTATCTCTCTACAGAGGGCTTCTAATGCCCACCTTCCTAGGTCATGTTGCAATGACAACATTTCAACCACTTCGTTGAATGGAACTAAGATTTTGAAAGGATGGATCATATGGCAATCCCCATAAAAGTATTGTCTGGAACTTGCGTCTCTTTTGCCTATACAAGTCACTTTAATTTAAAACTTAATTTCATTACATCATTCACTTCCAGAAATTACTACTTTTTAGTTACTTTATGGAGCATGTATTCTACAATCTAAGTTGAATTGACCATTTAAAATTGTTCCTTTGTCACTTATGTATTATGACCTATATGAGCCCAAAGCCGTCATTTTAACACCAATCTACATCTTTTCTGCCTCTCCCCAGAACATGCTTGTTTCCTTTTTCATTGTATTAGTTGATATGTAATTTGCCATCCGCTTTTAGTTAGAATAAGATAAAGACAGAACTTTATTTGGTATTATTTTTTTTTCCAAAAAAGAAGTTAAAACATTTATTTTTCATGATTTATATGTCATGCCTAGAGATTTTTGAAAATTGAAACAATCTTGCTCCAATTCATTGGATATTTGCTCACAACATAACTTAGAACCTCTATGTCTATCAGCTGCCTGAACCAACTATAAAAATAAGTTGACTTAAACATCTAGGTTGATGGATGTAGCCTGTTATGGTTGGCCATTATTGCCTTGGCTGCCAGTCTTATCAGTGATGGTTTTTTGGCCTGAGGTTCTGTTATTGATTTCTATGATAATATAGTGACTTCACCTTTAAATATATCAATGATTTCAGTCGATTAATGTTAAAAAAAAAATAAAATCTTGATATTCTACTTCTAGGAACAAAACTTGGCAAAGAACTGGATAATTATAGCAACTTCTACTTCTGTACCATTATACTTGATCAAGAAGTTGATAATGTTAGCAAGTAGAGCAGTCACATAACTTGGTTGAAGATTTGTACGTGACGTATTGTTACGGACAAAATTTAAACATGATGTTTGATGTAATACTTGTGTATGTCTGTGTCTTTCTGTTTGTTCATGCTTTGCACAACATGTAGAGGAACGGTTGAAGGCTTAACAGCCTCATTTTAGTTGGGTTTGGTGGCCTTCTTAGGTTTGTAAATAAATGTTTTGTCATGTGGACACTTGTGAGAGATATTCGGTCTGTAGTGGATCATTTTGACCCTTTGTTGTGTAACCGTTCAGAGCTTGTAAAGCCTATTTGTAATTTGCATTGTCTATGAAGTGTTTCCTGGAATGTTTGCTTATGGATCCCGAGTGAGGCACTTTTTCTAACCCGTTTTCTCTTTTGTAGGTCCTAAGGGACCATGGGACGTTTCGGGGAGGCTAACCTTTGTAGACGGACACGCAAGGGTGCCGCATGACTTAGGCAAAACCAGCTAAGTCCATGACAGATGATATCAGAGCGGGACAAGCACTTATAGAAACACTTGGCATGCAAATGTGGGGGACCTAGCGGGGCTGCGTTGAGGGCAGCTAGCACGTGCGATCGTTTGGGGGAAAACATGCTTGAAGATGTAGGGAAAATGAGTCGCTCAAAGGAGCAGGCATCTAAGAGTGGCATTCAGAGGAATTGCCAACCCTTCGTGCAAAAGACACCACGAGGACAAGAAAGCTGGGAAGAATGCGGAGCACACAAAGGTTGGGATGGCTGAGTTTGAGCTACAGCTCAATGTTGACAACCATACTTGATGGTGCTCAAGGCAAGCGAGGTGCTTAGTAAAGGATGAGACCATGCAAGATGGAAGGAGTTGCTTAGCGACCGAAAGAGTTGTGCAAAGCTCATAGAGGTGAGGGGAATTGCTAACTCGAAGAATTCAGTACTCATGCATGAGCTTGTATGTGGACGATGGAATGTTCGCGGCCATCCCAAGGCGACTAAAACTCGGTACCATGGAGCATTGAAACTTTCTCTTCGGCATGTGCAGGATACATCCATAGGAGGCTGAAGTGTGCAGCGAGTTCAGCATGTTGCTAGGACTTGAGTGGTGCAGCAGGGGTTGTATTGACGTGGAGTCGTAATTTAGCAAGTGCGTTTGTAAGAGGTAGAACAATGCACAGTTTGTTCAGCGAATCAGAGTAGTCCAAGGGGATGGTGGTCTCCGAAACTTTCAGAGAGAAAGAAGCGAAGAGAGATGCTGCTCCAACGGGACAGATATCCAGGAGGGATAGGTCCCGATTTTCTAGAGGGAGAATTATATGCAACAGACCACACATGTTGAGGAGTACCTTAAAAACAACAACTCCACGAAGCTCAATAGACCGAGCGAGCGGCGAGGAGTCATCGCATGATCTCGCTTGAGAGAATGCATTGGTGGATGCATTGCGAGATCAAGTGGGGGAGCGACCCAAAGCAACACGAATGAAGACACACTTGGAGTCGATATGGAGATCAGACTCGAGGGAGGGCTGACTCGTGGAATGGTGGGCGCAAGAGCCACCATCAACTCAATGTAAAATGAGGAGCGGAGCAACTTGGGTGAAACTTGGCGAAGTACCCAAGCCGCATGGAGGGAGCCAGCATAGAAGATGGAACATGGAGCGGACGCACAGAGCTTTCCTTGGACATATTTCAAGGACATGAACTCTTGCAGAGGTAAGAGCAGGATCATGTTGTTCCATGGGTCCTTTATTCTGACGGAGCGGACTCATCTTGCATGGTGCCAAAGACGAAGGGAGCTTTTAGGCACATGCATCTTATCTCGGAGAAGCATTTGACGGAGGAACTAAGACGACTCAACTTGCAGAAGCGAAGTTGGGTTCAGAAGGCCTTGGCACGGGGCAAGAGGATGGGGAGGCGAGTACTCTTGAAGAATATGCCACAGTGTTGCCATTCAAGTTGCCATGAAGGAATCGGTGCACAGCGAAAATTGTGCTAGTAGGGGCAGAGGCCCAGGATCCAGACAATGATGCACTAATTGCAGCAAAGTCGGTGGACTTCAGGAGCTACTAGGCGACGGACTGTCTTAGAGCGGTGCTTCATCTAGGTGTGACCCAAGAGTGGGTGGATAAAGGTCGATTGCTAAATGAGCGAACAAAATCGAAGGTGGAAGAGACTCTGCGATGTATTAGCAAAGGCCACACATGGAGGGATCACAATTTGAGTTTTCCCATAAGGATCAGAATATAATGGAGATGTCACCAGGAGGCGACATGGTGCAGCGGATCGTGGTGGAACAGTTCGTGGCAATGCGATACACAAAACATAGTTCCGTGAGGGACTATATCATACGGAGGTATGATCAGGAGCTACTGGAAGCTCCACTTCGGTGAACAATACGATGACAAGAAGGGCTATGGATTCAAGGAGTGAAGGCTATGGTACCGCAGAGGCGGGTCTTCCGTGCGTGCATCGAATCTTGCATCAAATGAAAGCCTTGGTTATTAGCATATGGGGGCTGTGTTCCACCGAGGGAAAAGTTCGAATGCAAGTACCAGTGAGTCCCATGGGAGGGACTTGATCATGCAGAGGTATGATCGAAGCAGCTGGAGAGTTGGACTGCGCCAGAGCTCATATTCGCTTAAGGGAGCTCGGCAAGTCAGAGGACAAGGTCGAGTAAGCGAACGTTGCTACCAAGGAAGCTAAGGAGAGCAGAATCGATGCAAACCCTACAACGTGATGACAGAGACCATGCATGAGAGTTGCAGTTTGTCTTTCCATCGACCAAAGGGATCTGCTTGGAGAACACATATATGTTTAAGCAGGGGTTCGAAAGGGGCGAGGAAGCGACGACGAGTCCAGAGGGACTTAGCTACCCAAAATCAAGCATCAGTTAGAATGGAGGTGGACTCGGAGGAGTGCCACAAAGACATCTACTGATCGTGAAGAAAAGGGATGCAGATGTAAGGCGGCGGATAGTCGGGCCATGGGCATGGCAACGCCATGGTACCGCAGAGGCGGGACTTCTGTGAAAGTTATTGATCCCTTGCTCTCATGGAGGGAGAGCGCTTGTTCGTGAAAGGGGCCGAGGAGGTGGAGCATATAGAGGCAAACTCCAAGTACCGAGACAAGGCTGAAGGGTAGAGGCCAAGGAACTTCGTAAGACCGGTGTCAACGAGCTTCTCATCAAGATAGCCGAAAGTGAAGGACTTCGGGTCATACAAGAGTGCACGACCAAGGAACGAAGCAGGCAGTAGCGGTGCTGTACCTTTGCTACTCAGTGGAGTAAGCGGCCGGGTTGATGGAGAAGACGATACAATCCCAAAGGCGACCAAAACTATTAGAGACTTACTTCAAGTTGGGGTGAAAACTTCCTGCATTCCAGAAGTTCAATGACATTGAGAAGGTGAATCACAGTAGCTATCTCAATGCAAGGAGTGCAAACACTTCGAGTGCTTCAGAAGTGTGAGCAAAAAGCAAGCGAAGGTAAGTAACCAGCTCGATGTATGGAGTACAACCCTTGAGGAGGCGGGCAAAGTCAAGTAACCATTGCCATCTCAACCCTTAAGAGAATGGGCGAAACCGAGTGCCCCAATTCTCTTATCTATCCAGCAGAGGAGCTTTGCACAAGTTCAAAGACCCTTCGAAGATATTAGAAGACAATAGTTGTCAGATCCTCACCAATGGTGATCAGTGTTACTGAGAGTAGAATATCCGCTTCATTTTCCAACAGAATACCAATCGAAAGCGGAAGTGATGCGAATCTACTTAGAAGTGACAACTAAGTGAAAGAAGAGTCGATGAGCAAATTTTGTAGAGGAAGGACCCAAAACTTCAGAAGTTTGCGAGGCGATGCTCGTTAATGCTCCAACAAACATCCACTCAGTTCAAGCAACATGAGGCATTTGAGAGACTGGCGTATAGTAAGGATAGTCTTTTCTTTCATCTGAAGGATCCGCAGGAACCAATAGGGATCAACACAACTCAGCCAACCACACACTAGAGTCAGAGTCATTGGCGAGTTGAAGCAGAATAGCGGATCAAAGGTTCGACTACTCAAAAACAGCAGTGGAGAGCAACTGGGAGCCAAGAGGCGTATTGCAGCTGGAGCAGAAGATTGAAGACACTGCAAAGGCGAGGAGTTGCAGCAACATGAGGCATTTGAGAGACTGGCGCATAGTAAGGATAGTCTTTTCCTTCATCTGGAGGATCCGCAGGAACCAACAGGGATCAACACAACTCAGCCAACCCCACACTAGAGTCAGAGTCATTGGCGAGTTGAAGTAGCATGGCAGATCAAAGGTTCGACTACTCAAAAACAGCAACGGAGAGCAACTGGGAACCAAGACGCGCATTGCAGCTGGAGCAGAAGATTGAAGACTCTGCAAAGGTGAGGAGTTGCAGTGTCGGCAAAGGCTTCGACGAGGACGTCGAAGGAATAAGTGGGGGAGAATGTCACGAACAAAGTTCTAAACAGGATGTTTGATGTAATATTTGTGTATGTCCGTGTCTTTCTGTTTGTTCATGCTTTGCACAACATGTAGAGGAACGGTTGAAGGCTTAACAACCCCATTTTAGTTGGGTTTGGTGGCCTTCTTAGGCTTGTAAATAAATAGTGTCATGTGGACACTTGTGAGAGATATTCGGTCTGTAGTGGACCATTTTGACCCTTTATTGTATAACCGTACAGAGCTTGTAAAGTCTGTTTGTAATTTGCATTGTCTATGAAGTGTTTCTTGGAATGTTTGCTTGTGGATCCCGAGTGAGGCGCTTTCTCTAACCCGTTTTCTCTTTTGTAGGTCCTGAGGGACCATTAGAGGTTTCGGGGAGGCTGACATTTGCGGACGGACACGTAAGGGTGCTACACGACTTAGGCAAAACTAGCTAAGTCCGTGACAATATGACACATGACATATCAAGTATGAATATAAAGAACCTATTGATAAGCCCTATGGTATTCTTCTTGTCACGAGTCTTTGATGTAATTTCATCTAGAGGATGGACTGCCATGCTGGTCAGCACATTCACATGGGCTAGGATCATTGATTTCAATAGGCGCTCGGGCGAGGCGAGGCCCGAGCGCCTCGCTTTCTTGTCCAAGCGCCTCACTTCAAAGAGGCGCCGCCTAGGCGCTCGCCCGAGCCCAGGCGTCGGGCGCTTCGGGCAAGTGCTTAGGTTAAACCAGGCGACCGAACAAGATTTTTAGGTCTAGTTGGTCTCCGGTGCCTTAGTTGGTTCAATCGAACCAACTAAATCACCGATATCATGTTTCCTTTCGCGATTTCCTCGACTTCCCCAACCATAACACTCGCGATTTTATCGTCGAGATTTCTTCCCCGCTGTCGCTGCTCTCTACTGCCGTTGCCACTGTCACTGCTCGTTGCTATTGTTGCTACTCGTCGTTGCCACAATCGTTGCTCGTCGACTGCTCGCCGCTGCCACAATCGCTGCTGTTGTCGCTCGCCGTTGTTGTTGCCGCTGTCGCTCGCAGCTCCCGCTCCCACTCTCGTTGTCGTTCGCCGCTCTCGCTCCTGCTACGACTGTCTCTTGCTACCGCTGCCGTTGCCTCAGCAGCCTCGGTCTTCGCACACTCTTCTCACTATACTGTCGACAGTATATTAACAGTATACTGTTAATTGTATACTAATAATAGTATTTTTATTTATTAGATTTACTTATATATTATTTTGATTTTAATACTATTAATTTTTATTTATTTAATAGTATTTTTTATTTAAAAAATAAAAAATATACTATTATAATTTATTTATTTATTGTGATTTTGTACCCAATTTTTTTTTAATTTAATAGCATATTTTTATTTAAATAATTATATTATTAATTATATTATATATTTTTATATTTTAGCGTCTCGCTTCGCTCGGGCGAGCGCCTAGCGCTTTTTAAATCATTGGCTAGGATGTTCTGTGATAGAAAGTCAACAACAAGCATTATGCCCACATGTATTGGAGGTGTTGATGTATGACTAGGCCAATCTTTGGTCTATGCCAACCGACGCAGGGATGTACCCATCAACACATATCATGTCATTATAGAAAGATATTGAAAATCCTTGGTCCAGGCATTTATCAAAAAGCAGGTTTTTGCATAATCTTGAGGCTGTCATAAGCAATAATATTAACTGATCATTTTGAATATTTAACATGTGTTCCAATCTATTTGAACCATCATCGATGGATGACTTAGGTCGACTGAAGTTCCAAAGTTTCTCCATGAGGTTCACTACTTGCTAATATAATAGTTGAACTAAAATATGTCTTATGCTTTTTCATTTTCCATTTCTTAGCCATTAATTATAATCAGTATCTGTTGTTTCCTCTTTCCTCCATTTTATATGTAAATAAATATGTTTATCTTTGTGAGTTTCTCCCATCCATGTTCTTTTTGTATATAAAGTTTAAATTGTTTATTTATCAGGTATCTCCTCTGCACAGTAGGATCTGTTTACATCAAATCAAAGGAGGCTCCCACCAAGGATGTTCTTAAAGACCTTGTAGAAATGTGCCGTGGTATTCAGCATCCTGTTCGTGGGCTTTTTTTAAGAAGTTATCTTTCTCAAATCAGCAGAGATAAGTTGCCTGATATTGGTTCAGAATTTGAAGGGTATGAAGAATGTCTGATTGCATTTTATGGTTCCCATTGGGCTCTTTTGCCTCATCATGCCAATTCTTTTTTTCTGCTTTCATCTTTATTCATGTTGTCTTTGTATGGATATCTAACACAAAGACATGCAGATTTGATTATTTTTTTAACCAGTATGGTTGCCTTTATAAGTCATATTTCTTTTGTTGCCATAAATTAACTAACATTAGCTATGGATTTAGTCCATCAAATTTGTTTTGCTACGAGTTTTAATGGCAGCAAATGTATCCTGCAAACTCTGCAAACCCAATACATTTGGAAATACAAAATCACATGTAATTAGTTTATTTACTGCATTTTGATACCATTTCTTGGCTTATTGATCTTTTCTTATATTTTATAATTGTAAATAATTAATATGATAAAAAGGCATACATTGATCAACTTCTAAGTAGATGGATGTAATACGTTTCTCTTTGCATTGCATATGTTTACTAAATGTTGAGAAGACAATGTAATCAGTTAAAACATAGTAATGTAGTAGCATATAATATTTGCATGTGCGTATGCATATATTGGGAACATGTAAGTGCTAGTGCTTTTAAAAGTGCTAGGTGCCAAAGTCCTAAACGCCCAAGGCACTCTCCAGAATATTAAAATTTAAAAATATATATTATGATTGATAAATATGATCATAAAAATAAAAAAATAACACAATTTGGTTTATGCTTAAGAGACCTATGCTAAACTATTTATAACTAGTGCTAAATAGTTCTAAAGAGTGGATTAATATGGTACTAAACTGTTCTAACCAATTGAAGAGTTCTAAATAGTGGATCAATATGGTTCTAAATAGTTCTAATCAATGTTAAACAGTTCTAAAGAGGGTACTAAGGAGACGAGTAACTAGTGGTTGTGGAGGAAGGTGGGGGAAGGAGAGGGCAGCGGATGAAGCTGCAGACAAAGCTGTTGATGAAGGTGACGCCGGACGAAGTTGCAGACAAAGGCGGCGGTGATGGTTGAAACTGCGGATGAAGGCGATGGTGACCAAGGATTGAAATTTCATACCATATCGGTTTATCGAGCTTTGCTCAGTATGGTATGACGTACCAAACGGTTCATTAGGGCATACCGAGCGGTACACCTAATTTAGGCTAAAATCCTTCGAAAATACTTGAAAAGTAGAAAAAAAAAATTAGGATAGGGTTTTTAAGTTAGAAATAAATATACATTTAGGTCGTCGATGCCTTATTGCTTTATTGACCATATACTAATGCTCTAATGATGCACAAACCCTAATTGTGAGATTCGGGTTGACTTTATTGCTGTGACCCTCATAATGATCATAAACTGGTTCTTGCGTAGCCTTATAGTATTCTTCCTCAACTCTTGTCTTCTTTTTTAATGTATCTTCCTTTGCTTGTTATAGCCTGCTTTGAAATAATTTACGGATTTTCATTGGAATCTTCTTGCATTTTGCAACATCGGGATACTCATCGGCCAAACACATCTTCACCCGAGTTATTCCTTCACCCTTGCCAATGTAGCCACTATAAATACATTGTCAATGATGATAGTTTCCATCTATCTTTCGGGCATGAACCCATGCATCATCATGTGTCTGTTCCTTTGGTGTCATAATCTTATCAAATTTAAATCAAATAAGCTATAAACATGTTGAATTGACCTAATATTGATAAAAAACCACTAATCACAGCTTTAAATAATTTTATTAAAGCATAATTAATCCTATTTTACCATTATAAATATATGAAACACATAAAAAAAAATACATAATTTTGATCCAATATACATCAAATTATGATGAAATAATCATTAAATACACTAATCACACGATTAACATAGTTAATTATCCATTAATTACTTCTCTTTCAACACTATAAACATGTTAAACACCCTAATAGGTATTAAAGACATTGAATTGACCTAAAATCGATATTAAATCATCATTAAAATCATTAATCACAGCATTAAATAACTTTAATAAAACTTAATTAAACCTATTTTATCATCATAAATATGTGAAACATATAAGAGAAACATTAAATACATAATTTTAATCCAATATACATCAAATTATGATGAATCGTCATTAAATACACTAATCACACTATTAACATAGTTAATTACCTATTAATTACTTTTCTTTCAACACTATAAACATGTTAAACACCCTAATAGGTATTAAAGACATTGAATTGATCTAAAATCGATCAAATTTTGATTAAGTCATCATTAAAATCACTAATCATAGTATTAAATAACTTTAATAAAACTTAATTAAATCTATTTTACCATTATAAATATGTGAAACATATAAAAGAAACATTAAATATGTAAATTTGATCCAATATACATCATAATAATGATGAAATCATCATTAAATGCACTAATCACACGATTAACATAATTAATTATCCATTAATTACTTCTCTTTAACACTATAAACATGTTAAATACCTTTGTAGGTATTAAAGACATTGAATTGATTTAAAATTGATCAAATTTTGATTAAATCATCATTAAAATCGCTAATCGTAGCATTAAATAACTTTAATAAAACCTAATTAAACATATTTTACCATCATAAATATCTTCTAATATTTAATATGCATGAAATATAAATATTTGACCTATCTAATTTTGAATTAATCAATATTAAACATACTAATCATATCTATTGATTAAAAAGTTCTTCCACTTAATCCTCCTAAATTACCCTCAATTCAATTCACAAATCGTTGCTTTGTAGAGTTTATGTGAGTGTAAATGTGAGAATAAGAAAGAGAATATGAAAAAAAATGAGTTTGAGATAGTTTAATAGAGTGTGAGAGTGAAATAGGAGGGATGATAGGTTTAAAAACCCATGAGAAAGGTTGGCCGTTGGAACACTATTATAGGTCGGTAACGGTCGATTTTGATCGTTACCGACCTGTAACGGTCGAAATCGATCATTACCACCCAATACAGCCCTGTATCATCCGATACAGAGCTATATCTAGCGTTCTGCCTGGTTGCGGGCAGTCTGCGTACCGTTGCTACCGGACCGGTATGTATCGCCCGGTACAGGTAGTATCATTCGAAATTTAGAACCTTGGCGGTGACAGATGAAGCTCTATCGGCGAACGTAGGGTTTCATTTCAGGTTTGTCTCATTGGGTCGAGCACGGGGTGGGGGGGTGGGTTTTGTGTTAGGGTACATTAGTTAATTCGATTGAACCAACTTGCTCCTTTAATTGAACCAAGCTTGAACCCTAACCCCACTTCACTTGGGTGCTTGATCGAGGTGCCTGATGCCTAGCACAGGTGAGTGCCTGAGCAATGCTTCATCGAAACATCTCGCCTAGAGGTTTTGTGAGGCGCTCAGGTCTTATCTCGCTTCGCCTAAGTGCCTAGGTGAGCGCCTTATGAAAACAATGATAAGTGCACAAGAGAACATTAATCATTTTTGAAATATCGAGGGCTATATTGCAAATGTACATGTTTTGAGGGATATATAGTGAACATGCAAAATTCTATGAGAGAAAGTTGGGTAAAGGGAATTTATACACATATAGAATCTTTTGAGGGCATTAGCACTAAGATCAAGTTTAGATGAGTACGTGCACAAATACACTATTGGATTATATAGAAAATCAAGATTGTACTCATTGAGTGTAATTCAAGTATTTTGTCCTTGACTCACAAAAGGTTAAATGGGGGGGCCTATATGTGTGAATAAGATATAGTTTATAGCTAGGTTCGTCGTATCATGGTGTACCGCCTAGTACGGGCAAGACATTATCAATCTATTAGGCGATCAGTATGGGCAGTACATACTGGCCTGTCGGTACATGCCATCGTATCATGTGTCAGTATATTGGTACATATCGTACCGACAGTCAATTAGTACACTAGTATGGACTGGTAAAGTGAACCATGGTTTATAGGACATTGGTGTAAACATACCTACTATAAGGGATGTCTATGCATATAAGCCAAAAAGAATTATTGATTGATTCAAAAAATGGTGCATATATATACAGATAATTCCAATTTGAGTGGTAGACATAGGTTAAACTATTTAATTTTGGCTGTTCCAAGTAGTGACTGTGGTTTGCAGGTGGCAGGGCATCGGATAACACACGCATTATATGGACACTCACATCACTAAATTAGAGTCCAGCAAACTGTGCAAAATATTATTAAGTGTATCTAAAATATACAATCAAATTTAGATTATTAATAGGAAAACATATGCTGAGGCCATATTAAAAATTTATGGGATGAAACTTGTACTCATTTTGAACCTGTATAAGTGATTAAGTTATATGGAATAAGTAAAGGTCAAAAGTGATGAATGGCACAATCTGATAAATTGGACCAAATTGTCTTACTAATAGGCTGCCCAGATAAGGAGGTTACATAAACTAAATATGTGACTGCCATATCACTTTTGCAGATTGCATATATAAATACACAAAAATGCCATATATGGAGGCTACATGCCTTATATGAGGTGGTCATATTTTTGCAACACATATGTGGCAACGTAAACCTCAGTTTGAAACACTATTCTTTTGTAAATAAATGTTACTGGAAAAAAAGTTTTAGCGATGGGGGTTCATGCTGATTTAAACTGTCTTGCAGAATGCAGAGTATTGATACAAATATCAACTGTAGGAAGGCATACACTTAATGAAAGATATATATGTAAAAATATTGGTCTATATATGCAATTTGGTGTTGTTCCTCAACTATATATTATGTAAGAATATGATAGCATATTGAAATGTATGTCAAATATCTATATTATGACTTGGAAAAGAAATTTGGTGTTGTTCCTCATATGGTTATCTGCTAAATAACAGAAGATACTGTGCTGCATGATCCATGTAGCTGACCCCAAATAATTGGGACTTTATGATTTTGTTGTTGTTGTACTGTGTTGCACGAACCTTTTAAGTTATTGCCTCAGCGCTTGCTTTAGAATGGAAGTCCAGGGATGTTGGTAGAACAAGCTACAATCTGTACATTTTTCATCTATATTCTGCATTTTTAACATATCTATTTTTTATGTCACAAACTAGTAAGTAGTGAAAATTTCTGAACGGTGATTCTTATTGCTCATGTTATCTCCTGGAGCTTATTTTTTTCTCTCTTTTATTACCATATTTTAGGGGTGCCAACACTGATAATGATGCTATTGAGTTTGTGCTCCAAAACTTTACGGAGATGAATAAACTCTGGGTCAGAATGCAGTATCAGGTTCGTTGCATTGAGGTTATAGTGTTTTTGAGCATAAGGTACCTAGGCACATGTATGTCATTCCATACCACATTGGTAATCGTAGTCACACAGGTATTTTAGTGATTGTGAATTATTCATACTGTTAGGTGATCCTGAGTTGAGACTAGGAATCGCACTTTATGGTCTGCAGGGACCCACAGGGGAGAAAGCGAAGAGGGGAAAAGAAAGGAGCGAACTTCGTGATCTTGTAATATCATTATCAAGTTCTCTCAAAAACAATAGTAACTCTTCCGTTTGGTCATTTATGATACTCTTTCCCTTTGCTTTTTCTTTCTAGGTTGGAAAAAACCTTCATGTTCTTAGCCAGCTCGAGGGTGTTGATCTTGATATGTACAAAGAGACTGTTCTTCCCAGGATATTGGAACAGGTTAAAATTACTACTATATTGACAAGTTCTAATTATATTGAATAACTTCTCAAATTTTCTGATTAAAGAGTTGGTTTGGAAGGTTGTGAATTGTAAAGATGAGCTAGCGCAGCATTACTTGATGGATTGTATAATTCAAGTCTTTCCAGATGAGTACCATTTACAGACTCTTGAAACATTATTAAGTGCATTTCCCCAACTTCAGGTAGGTAAAATAATGTCCATAAAGCTTCCTTTTTTTCTTTTGAAAGGTTCATCTCTTTTGTTTTTGGCTGACATGAAAATATTCCTTATTTGATTTATTAAAGTATTCTCTTCCATCTAGAACATCTTGAATCAATGTTATTCATTTTTAGCAGCCAATTTTATATTTATGAGAAAGAAGTGGAGCTTCTGTGTTTTTCTGGTTCTATTTTATATACTAAATATTCTCAGGCTCAGCTGAATTTGGTAGCAGAGGGTATACCAATTGAACTTTGAGGAGAATTTCATAAATTTGTTTTATGACTCCAAATCTGCTCCTGGAAAATGCTCCAGTATGTCCTTTTTGTTGGACTTTTTTGGAACTTTAATATGTCTAGAATTTTAATTCTATTTGTTTGAAATGGCTTATAAAAGGTTTGAGCTCTTGGTGGTGTTGTAAAGTTTTTGGTTTTAGTTATTGAGATTTGAAGCCCGAAATATTATAACTGACCAGTTATTAACATCCATTTAACATTATTTCATAACTAAGTATAGATATACCAGATCAGGTGCTGTTTTGTTGTTGAATTCTGTGAATTGTTTACCAGAATGGAAATGCTTCCTAGGTGCATTGAACCTAATCCAATTGGGTGACAATTCTACTATCATCATTTATCTCTTTGGCATTACTGTTGCTGAACTACCCGATTAACCTTCAGGGCATTTTCCTCTTCTATTTATATTTGGTGTATCATTGTTCATGATTAAAAGTTCTCAAGAAGTTTAGTCTTATGTTTAGCTAGGCTTCTCCTAGTTTAAGATCCTTTAGAAACCCTGCATGAAGAAGCCCTGCTTCAGGCCATCTAAGTCTTCTTCTTGCATATTGGTCAGGTGACATTTCAGACGAACATTTTAAACCACACAAAAAGTGCAAAGATTTTCAAAATTTTTAGTTTTAAACTTAAGCGCTATTTATAAGCTGCATAGTGATAGGCCACATTACATATAGACATGTTCAATGCATTTGTATATGTAGGAAGAAGGACTTGAAAGCAACTTTTGGAATTATTGGATCAGAACTCTGTAAATGAATCCCCAACTATTAGTTCTTCTTGAATGGAACTTCATACTAAAGTTTATCGAGTATTGGAAGATTGATGTATGTGATATTCAATGAGGGCGTTTAGTTTATCGCCCACTGTCCAAGCTGATGGGGTATTAGGATCCTCTGGACTGAAGATGAGAGAAAAAATGTGCTTTATGAATCAGGAGAATTTGGTATGATAGCATAACACAACTATATTTTTATGAAAAATGCAACTAGTCTTGTTAGTACTTTGTTGTACTAGATATTAAGGATAAGGGAGGTTGGACATTTGAATGTTTGAGAAGAGAGAAATTTCCAAATAAGAAAGATTATAGAATATTTATGTAACAACTTGCTATAATTAATAATTTATGCTTTCCAATTGATAATATCACAAGTTGGCAGAGTCCTACTATGCCATCATCTTGAAATGTGAAAACTTGAAAACAGGAAATAAAACTAGGACGAAAGTTGATTAGCAACTAAAATGATAAGTTGTTTTAAGGAAAACCTAGATTTCAGCAAATAAAGATATTCATAATGAGATTAAATCAGCTAAGCAATTATTTTATGACAGTTGTAATAAGTGACTTTGCCAAAGTGGAAAGATTTTTGTATAAATGAAGATCTCTACATGATGTGGTTTATGAACTTTTTTTGAGATTTCTGTTGGCATAATTTCTAGACAAATTAGATGATTTATGACCATTCTTTGTTTCCTCTTACAATTAATCTCTTTAAGACTTACTGGTCTGATATCTCAAATTTTTATGCAGCCAACTGTTGATATTAAAACGGTGCTCTCCTTACTTATGGACAGACTATCCAATTATGCTGTGTCAAGTACAGAAGTGAGTTTTCAACTTACTGCTACTATTACAAACATTTGGTGTTATTTTTTCTCATTATGTAAGTTGTAGGTGCTACCTGAATTCTTGCAAGCTGAAGCTTTTGCCAAATTGAACAGTGCTGTTGGAGAGGTAAATTTTAATTAATATATGTGAATTCTTAAGCAATGTAATGCTGCCTTTGCTAGTACCTATAAGTTAAAGAGTACCTGTAAGTTATCACTGCTTTCTTTATGTAAATATCCATCAATTAGTTTTTGAATCTATACATTATTTGAACATTATAAGTCTTTTATGAATGGTGTGGATGAACTTCTTATTGGCATCTGTTTCATTATATTATTTCTCATCTGTTTCATTGTATTATTTCGAACTGAGTTCAGTATGTCTGATGTAAATCTAAATATTAAAATTGTTCTTCTTTGGCAGCATGTCCATCAATATTTTACATGCACTTACCAGGCAGGTGGGGCATGCTTTAAGAAGTAAAATTGTCTCATGATCATATAATGTATATACTGTACATACTGCTATTAGTTGTACTGTTATGTTAAATATATATTATCAAGACAGGGAGGTTTTTGAAGTCCTTGATTATTCTGTTCTAACACAAGTCTTACAGGTTATGCCCATTCTGTTTCAGAGTATGATATACATCCACCATGTTTGTCACTGAAAGATGTCTAAACTTGACGTACTCTTTTACTATTATTTTTATGCCATTGGACTTGATAATCTGTAGAGTTTGTTCCCAAACTTTGTGTTTTGTAAAGATTTTTTAGACTTTGATCCCTTTTTGTTATCTTCTCAGGTGATAGAAGCACAGGTTGATATGCCTATTTCTGGAGTAATTACTTTATATGTGTCACTTCTTACATTTACTCTCCGTATCCATCCTGATCGACTTGATTACACGGATCAAATACTGGTATGTCTTGTCTTATCGATTTCAGCTGAAGTTTCGATTTGAGGTCTTATGAGTGATTGATATCTTTAGAATGTGAGAAATGAGTTTGCAATGTGTTGATCATATGTTCTTTTTTGTATGTAATTACCTCGTTACGTTCTGTCTTATTGATAATGTGAAGAATATAATGGTCCTTAAGTCCACAAAACTATTATTGAGCAGCTGAGTTTCTATATTGTTTTGTAAATTAATAAAGTTTGAAGCGACTTCTGCCGCATGTTAATTTGGCAAACAAGTGATAAAGTAATCTTTGAGTGGCTTCAGTTGCATGCTAGTTCTTGGAGTGACTTCAGTTTGCTTGTTACTTGGCAAACAAGTCATATATTAATTTTGGAGTGACTTTGCATGCTGTTTATATAAGACTGGTGATGCATTTCATGCTTATTTTCACAGGGAGCATGTGTACAGAGACTCTCCGGGAAAACAAAACTTGAGGACAGCAAAGCAACTAAGCAGATTATTGCACTCTTAAGTGCTCCACTGGAGAAGTATAAGGATATTTCTACTGCATTAAATCTTCCTAACTATCCCCGGGTCATGGATCATCTAGATAATGCAACAAATAAAGTCATGTCAGCTATAATCATTCAGAACATAATGAAGAACAACACCTGCATCTCTACAGCTGATAAAGTAGGATTCTGTTCTCATGTTTATTCTACATTGAAATGATTTTTTGAAGTCATAATATCTATTTCTTTTCTAGGTTGACACTCTATTTGAATTAATAAAAGGGCTTGTAACGGAGACAGATGAGGCTCAAGCTGATGAGGTGAGATTTGGGTCTTTTTGGTTGACATCAGGAGTATAGCATGCAAGAAATTTCAAACACCCATTCCTCTTCTTCTTGTCCATGTAGCGTTTTATCTCAGATTACCTTGTTAAAGAGTGAAAATTGACAATCTTTTCTGCTAATAGCTTGATGAAGAGGATTTTAAGGAGGAACAGAACTCTGTCGCTCGTCTCATTCACATGCTGTGTACTGATGATGCTGAGGAGATGTTTAAGGTGGCTAAATTTAGTAAGAATTATTTGCAGATGCATATTCTTGCTTGCTTATTACATCAAGATCTATGAACATGCCTTCATCTATGACCTGATGTAATCTTTTAAAAAATTTATATTCATTATTCTACCCTACCAACAGCTGGCCAACATAGACCATTAATTTCCATGTCCCTGACATGGTCTCTCTGATTTTTAAGAGAGGGGATTTTGTACATTTACCTGAAAAAAAGGGGCTTACGTGAGGGAACTGTTGCAGCACAATGCATGAGACTTCCTCCAGTTTAGGTTTCAAAGAGGGTCAACATATGCATCCCAACCTCTGAAAGGTGAAAAGGTTGCTTTTGTTGTGACTTGAACCAACTGGATATCAAGCATAGTGGTGGTTTGAAGTTTATGAGGACCATTTAAGTGGGGAAAATTCTTTGAAGTGTTTTACTTGAAACAATTTTGTAATTTTCTGCTTCTCGTGTGTGATGTGGAGCTTTTTTTTGCTTATAAAATTGCATATTCAGATGAAATTATTGGATATTAAGATTTAAGTTTTATACTTATATCTGATTTAGTTCTCATGTATGTGTGGAGCTATTTTTTAAATCAATTGATCTTATAGATTGTAAGATGGCCAGATCGATTAAATCATAATCATGCAAAGTCTGTTGAGAAACCTGATTGGTTAGTGCTTATTGCACCAGTGATAGGTTTCAGGTCTGAGTCCATGTGTGAACATTATATACACTATTTAATGTTATAAAAATTTATTCTAATTTTTAAAACAAAAATCACAATCCTGAAACAAATTTTTGATTCTTCATAGATTAAATTTCTGCTCTTTTTGCCTGTGGTTTGTAGATAATCTCTGAGTAAAAGCTGTAATTGTTTGCCCATAATCTCATGTAGTGATAGGTTTGCTTTTGATGTCAGTATATGGAATATTTGCTTGGTAAAACCAAGTAATGTGCACACTCATTGCTTTCTCCATGCAGAAGAAACTAATTCCTCTAGTAGGGAACTAGGTGGCAAGACAATATTTCATGGATGATCCAAGTTTATATGCTAAACAATAATGTATTTTTTTTCATTCTTATCTTATTTAAATGCTGAAACAATTTATATTTTCATCAAGTGGACTAATAGATTTTTAGTGGCTGTGGTGGGAAATTCCAAATGGCTATTTGCTGAAAAAATGTTCAAGTAAACAATGTGGGACTTAGCATTGCACGTAGATAGGCTGCTTTTTTGGTTTCTAATTTTGATGCATCTCAAATTTATTTCTGTGCCTTCCGGTTGCTGATCTTATATAGCTTAATATATGTTTGACAGAAAAAAAAATTTAACAACAGAAATGTGCATCCTATGTGGCAGAGGTCATGCATATATAGTCCAAACAATATGTAACTTGCTGGTTAATCAGGTTAATAGCTTTCTAAGAGAAGTTGTACAAGTTAAGTTAATCATTGTCTGGCTATTAGTTTATTTTTTTCCTTTTCTTGTGGTATCTCTCTTGGTACTCAATTTTCTATAGAAGTAACATAATGCATAAATGTCCAGATTTGAATTTTCTTTCCAGATTATATGTACTGTGAGGAAGCATATTCTTCTTGGAGGTCCTAAACGCCTAGCTTTCACCGTACCTCCCCTTGTCTTTTCTGCCCTTAAGGTTTGTCTTTTATACATCTCATTCTATGTTTGAAGTTTCATATATCTTTGTATAGTGGAATAACATAATGTTCATAGAGGTGTGGTTATTTGTCATAAAATCTTTATTTTTTGCACTATTGACATGTTAATGGGCATGAATGCTGGTCTTCTAAATCACATTGGTACTGACCTGAGTCCTTGTTGTTGTACATAGTGGTAGCATCTTGATTTGTCATTTGCTCATGCAGAGAGTTACCTTCTAGCTAATGACATCTTCTCAGAATTGTTTCATATTATGTATAGTGGTGGAAATGGTTCATTCAGCAATGATGACCATTTGGCCATAACGATTTGTCATAGTGGTAGCATCTTGATTTGTCATTTGCTCATGCAGAGAGTTACCTTCTAGTTAATGACATCTTCTCAGAATTGTTTCATATTATGTATAGTGGTGGAAATGGTTCATTCAGCAATGATGACCATTTGGCCATAACGAGGCATTCCAGCTGGTATAATTTTTCTTAATTGTGCTTGGCTTGTGCTAGTCGGCATGGACCAGTGCCATATCATGTTGGCTGGCATGTACCTCCTCAGCAGACTAAGCACATTAGTAGCATGGGGCTTTAGTGAAAGAGAATCATTGACCTTGCATTTGAGTGAATTTTGAGTTCCAATCCTTTATTTTCAGAGCTCTCTGTGCTGAACAAAATGTAGCAAGACAAATACAACCTTTATTAATATTGCAGTAAATGTTAAGGCAATCAATGTAAAAATTAGAAATTGTTTGGCTATATACATACACATGCTATGCAGGTTAGAAATTGGGAAGGAAATGTATCACATTCTTGTCGTCTATCTTCATGTGTAAAAAAAGGAAAGGTCATGTCCGGTGCACAAGGCTCATGCCAATGGAATCTGGGGAGAGTCAATGCACTCAACCTTACCTTGAAATATATTTGTGATTCAAACTCTCGTCTCCTTTTAAACCCTAGGTCACTAAGGAGCATTGTAACAATGCCTATTGTGGTCTCCCAGATCGCCTATCTTCATGTCTCATCCTAATTTTCAAGAGACCATATGGACAGCTTGGTTTTTCCTCTAAATCATTTTAAAAGAAGATCAGTCCATTCTCTAACTGCTTTCAGGACTATGGGGTTATGACTACCCGGTATGAGATTAAATCAGATTATAAAATTTCACCTCTAGATGTTGTTCTCAGCTTTCTTGGAACACATACTTCAATAAATTATCTCATGTCTTGAATGTTCTGTATGCAAAAAATGGTTAAATCTGTTGGTGATATGCAGTTAGTTTGTGTATTTAGTCGCATGTACTCTGTCAAATAAAAATTCTTCTAATATTGTAGAAATTTTGGTTCTTTAATTACTTGACAACTTAGTTATTTTTGGTCCATAATTTATAGTAAGTACAAAAGTTTCTTGAAAAAAAGTGTTAGAGAAATTACACTTTTCCTGATATGTGTTTGCCAAATACCTTGGCCCCCCAAAGAGAGACTACCTGGGCCAAATACCTGTGACTACCTCAAGTACCTCTTCAAGAAGCTCGGAACAAACCAATGGGGACCCGATTGGTTCAGGCATGCATATCTGATAGTAAATTTTTCTGACATGTTTCTTTATTAGCCTATACCATCGAATGAAGAAGTTATCCTTACATGATTGTATCTGTGTCACCCAGAGAATATCATGGATGTTTCCTGCTAAAATTCATTATGCTGTTAGACCTACTAATGCTCTTACCTTTTCTTTCTGGTCTGCAGTTGCTTAGACATTTACGAAATCAGGATGGAGATGTGAATGGACAAGAGGTGTCTGTAACACAAAAGAAAATATTTCAACTTCTGCATCAGGTTGTTTTTGCAGTGCATTCAACTGTTTGATTAATAAATTAAAAGTTGTTGATTAATTTTTAATATTAGTCCTGTAAGTATAAATTTTTTCTTCTGTATGAACTATTTACGCTCACACTCAATATATTAAATTGAACAAATAATGAAATAATGGCACAAATTTATGTTTGTCCTTAATTTTGCAATTTTACATTTGTGGTATAAATAAGAGAAGTGTAACATAAGCAGTCATTAAAACATATTCATACATGTTCAGAGCTAGTAAATATGAAATACATGATATTTCCTAAACAGAGGTGCGAACAACAGTTTAAGATGAAAATGCTTTTAATTGTGGAGATTCAGCCAAGATATGTTCGTACTTACATAACTAAGGTTTTTTAGTAAAAAAGCCAAATAAGATGAAATGACAGGTTAGATATATGGAGCTATAGTTATCTCTTGTGCATGACAAAGTTTGACAGGCCAGATAGAGGGAGCTAAATTCATCTCTAGTGCATATGTAGTCCAAAAAGCCAACTGAAATACAGTCAACTTTTTAGGATTATTATAATGTTGTTCTTGATCCTTGAAGTCTATTCATAGTGAGGTATCTTGTTATGCTGAATATAATCAACATGGATATGGTTGCTAGTGCTTCTTCGACAATTATCCTGTTTTTTGTATATATATTATTTTGATTTCCTAAGTACTATAATTTTTGGTTCATTCTCAATGCTTCTATTTCCAGACAATTGAGGCCTTGTCATCTGTTCCTTCACCAGAACTTGCTTTAAGATTATACTTGCAATGTGCTGAGGTTTGTCAATTCTCTTTCCTGCTAACTTCTTTCTTTTCCTTACAATTGCTTGTCTATAACTAGCTTTCTGCTTTAGGCTGCCAATGATTGTGGTCTCGAACCAGTTTCATATGAATTCCTGACACAAGCATTTATATTGTATGAAGAGGAGATGGCTGTAAGTGAACTTTCCTGCTGAAAGTAAAATTTTGGATTTAGTGAATTTATGCTATGTGCAGAGGGAAAATGGGAAATTTGACATACTAAATTTTTTTCTATGGCAATATATTGTTCATATTGTAATTTGAATCCTCTTATTTTCCTGCTAAATGATTTGGTGGTGGTGTTCCATTGAGCAGGACTCGAAAGTGCAGGTGACCGCAATACACTTGATTATTGGAACCCTCCAACGTATGAATGTATTTGGAATTGAGAACAGAGATACATTAACACATAAGGCCACAGGGGTAGGATACTTGAGATGTACAGATGTGCACACATACAGAATATATTTATTATTTTGCTAATATTTAACGAATTGTGCTATTATACTTGCACTAATTTTTTTTTGCTATTCTGCAGTATTCTGCAAAACTTCTAAAGAAGCCTGATCAGTGCAGAGCAGTTTATGCATGTTCACATCTATTCTGGGTCAACGAGCAGGATGGTGTTAAAGATGGAGAAAGGTGCATAGTAATATATACACTTCTGTAGACAGTAGTTATCAATCAATCTTGTCTATGGGCTGCACAAGTGATGGTAACCTCTCTTAGTTGGATTGTGCCGAAACTCTTGGAAACACCACACTAGCTACACTCCTTCTGATGCCTTACTGATGCTGCCCAAATGTATCTTTTCATTGCCATGTTTAGTCTTTCCCAACTATAGCATGAAACCGTTGTGCATTTTAGAAGTGCCAATTGCTGGCCCTTTTTAATTCTTAGTTTTGTACAGGATGTGATACCCTTAAGATAGTCCACGTCATGTGTCGTTATGACATTAGATAACAGTAGATGAGTTATTGCTAATGCTGATTTTTCTTTTTAGGCCAAATGGTCAATCTCCCTATGCCATTGACCCATGCTAACATCCAAATAGGTCATGTTCTACACCTTTGAGTTGCCAAAACCAGATTGTATCCAAATTGCAAAGTCATAATAAGAATATGGTTCATCTTAGAACCAGATTATACCTTAAATGCAAAGTCATTAATTATCTCAAAATTTCTTGAATATGTTTTTTCTTGGTTTGGCAGCATCAAGCCAACCAAGGCTGAAACCTTTGCTTATTTGTGGTGCCTTACAACTTGTACTCTTAAGAGATGCACAAATTTGTTGCCTCTTAATAGATGACTTTGATTCTCAGCATGTCTACTCAAGAAAGTAGTGAATGTTGTGATAATAATCTGAGGGATCTTATTTCATGAGCTGTTTTTTGTTCCAGGGTCCTCCTTTGCTTAAAGCGTGCCTTGAGAATTGCAAATGCTGCCCAACAGATGAACGTAACAAGGGGTAGCAGTGGACATGTGACACTGTTCATTGAAATGTTGAACAAGTAAACAAATAAAAAATCATACCGACTTTAATTCAGAAATTAACTTGGACATGATGTATGACATTCTGTTTTATCTTTTTAGGTATCTATACTTCTTGGAGAAAGGAAATCCTCAGATAACAAGTTCTGCGATTCATGATCTAATTGACCACATCAGGACTGAGATACAAAGCGACAATACAACATCAGATCCATCTGCTAATGCTTTCTTTTCCAGTACAATGCGATATATTGAGTTTCATAAGCAGAAAGGTGGCAGCAGCAGTGAAAGTTATGAACAAATCAAAGTATAATCGATCATGATGTGAACTTGGACAGAAAGCTGCTCTCCCAAGTCATATGAGTGAGGATTTGTATCATACCAGGATCAATAATTTCCCATATTTTTAGTTCCAAGATGGTAACACCTTGTACATGTGCAATAGATTGGAAATTCTTTGGCAGGCTCGTTCATGTATGCTGAGCTTTTTGTTGCACAAGTTTCCAACCGTCCATTTTCTTTGCTCCAAAGCACCTACTTGAAGCTTTGGATTTGTAGTGGAAGCAATCATTACTTCAAAGGTATACATGTAACAAAACCATCTATTGCTGTTCTGCTTTAACATCATACATAAATTGCATTTTAATTTCTTCTTTTAACTTGAGTTGGTTGGGTGGTGTTTGTTTATTTAACGAAGTGTCATTCTAGTATAGTATGTAGCTGCTTGTAAAGCCACCTTCCAAATCTTAGTATAAGTAAGTTTTGGGTCATTTTACAACCAGATTAACCAGGGTTCAAGTCACGATAACTTCCCTACTTGACCGTCTCTAAGATAAGGAGCCTCGTGTTGTTTGTTTGTTTTCAATCTTTCGCTTGTATGGTAGAAGAATTCAGTGATCAAGATGATGGTGTTTCTTTGGTTGTCTACCCAAAGATGAAAGAGGTCTCCATCTACTCTAATGTGTCTTCTGATTTCATCACTGTCATTAGAAATATATAAGATTAAATATATTAAGATAAGATCTTGATAGGGTGTATCCTTGCCTGTTAGATAGCATGCATCAACTGGTGAGGTGAATGAGTTTGTAAGAGATACTGAGGTGTTGGCAAAGAAATGATCCT
Organism: Musa acuminata AAA Group; assembly: GCF_036884655.1. Lineage (NCBI taxonomy): Eukaryota > Viridiplantae > Streptophyta > Magnoliopsida > Zingiberales > Musaceae > Musa > Musa acuminata. Next base: position 30,784,568 of record NC_088352.1, on the reverse strand, counting down.
TCATTTATTTATTAATAGAATTTGAAGCATATATTTGATTTTCATAGCCATAGGTGGAAATAAACATGAGCACTTGTTTTCTTAAACTATTGGCATCCATTGCCAACATCCGTTTTCTATTCGATGGATGATATTGGTCAGCTTTAACTATGTCAAAAAGAAGGATAACTATCACATTGTCTATCCAAAAGACTCTCTCAAACATAAATTATATTTCTAGTCGATAATTGATTCAAACAACAGAACCATGGATTTGTTAGCTTCGTAATTTATTTGATCAAAGCTTACAAATCTCAAACATAAATTATATTTCCATTTGGTAATTGAATCAAACAACAGAACGATTTGTTAGCTTCTTAATTTATTTGATCGAAACTCACAAATGGACGTACTTGCTAGATTCTTTAAATGAAGAAATGCATATTAATAAAATAAGAACACCCACCAAGAACTAATCTCCTTAAAAGACCCAACAGACAGATGTTTCCACCCCAGTTTTGATGCTGCTCTGTTCACGTCATCTTTAACCCAACAAGAATCCTCAGTCTTTAAGTCGTGAAATCTGTATACACAACCATCGCGCTCCTCACGCTGTGCTTTCCGTCCAACCATACGATCGAAGCCGACGCTGTAGAATTCGTCGCCATCGGCCCTCCTGAAACACTCACCACGAATCCTTGTTTCTCGTCTGGTTTTGTGAACACCAACGTCTTGGGATTCACCACCACTTTCAGCCTCCCATCTGCTTTGATCTTTACTCTATATATGGAACACGCATCGCCGACGTTGGTCACCGATCTCGTGAAGTTCCCTGCGAAGGATTCATTCGATGCGACATGCAAGGCCATGGAAGGATAGTTCAGATCCCTCGCGGTTCTGGGACCGAGAGAAGAACAGCATCTGTCGTCTCCGGTGATGATCCTAATCATGGACTTATTGTAACCCTCGTCGCACAGCATCTGCACGTAGTCGGCGTCGATGGCATCGAATACGAGGCCGGGGTCGACCGCCTTCACCGGGTTGAGCTGCCCCGCCCCGTAGGCCAATTCCGCATCAGGGTGGAGCGAAGGATTCATCGGCTTCGCTGCAACACGTAGGCACCCAAATGCATCACCTCCTGCTTGCAATGGCTCACAGTACAACAAGCTCGCTGTCGGCATGCACGTTACCTGTCGTCATCAGCGCGGACATGATGGCCGCAGGAGACCAGCTCGGGTGGAACGACTTGACGTACGCGGCGGCACCGCTGGTGTGCGGGCAGGCCATGGAAGTCCCCGAGATGATGTTGTACTCGACCGACCGTGTGTCGTTAGGGGAGCCTGACACTTTGCCGATCGTTGACCAGGCGGCTAAAATGTCAATGCCTGGGGCACTTATATCGGGCTGCAGGCAATCAAATCAACCCTTGTATTGTAGATTCTGCCAATAATGATCGATCCCTCAAGAAAAAAGAAGTCAAGGAAGGAAGTACTCAATCACCTTTAAGATGTCAGCTGTGATTGTATTTGGACCTCTGGATGAGAAGGAGCCAACCACAGGAGCTTTAGGATCGAACACTGCTTCGCTTTTGTGTATGTTCGCCACGGGATTACTGACCAACATCCAATGTGGCATAGTGATTGTTTTATGCTCTATCATTCATCATGGGACTTTTGACATGAATACTTACTTGGTCTTGTTGATGTATTGCATAAGCTTCTCGCCGTTAGAGTAGCTAATTGCGATGGCTGGAAGAGGAAAAGAGAAGGAAGTGTCGAGGAAAGCATCGTTCAACATTACTGCTCCTTTAGCACCGGCAAGATAAGCTCCTGTCCCATCATCGATGTATCCACACAGAACTATCTTCCCCTTCACTAATTTCTCGTCCAGTTGAGTGCAATCTCTGCAACAGTAACGAGAGCAAGTTCTAAGTAGAGTTCCAAGTGAGATCATGAGGGTGAATAATTGGCTTACGCTGGGGGAAAGCTTCCATCTCCAAAATATACGAAAGGGTAAGACTCTTTCTCGGTGGCGAAGGTGTTGACCGAAGCCCCCTGAGAAAGATTACGAGAACTCGGTTAAGTGCTTGTGATGGAGCTCTGCACTAATGTATCCCGCATGAAGTAGCTCACCACCACGCATCTCTGATCTCCGGTTACTAGCTTGTCTATTATGTGCCTGTCGGTGCTGCTTGCTGCAGAGACCAGCATCCATGGAGCGACGTTGCCGACCGTGCCATGGTACGGCCCGCTGTTACCGCCGGACGCCGAGGTGAGGACTCCCTTCTTCATGGCGTGGAACGAGCCGATGGCCATCACGTCCAGGAAATAGTCGAAGGCGAAGGGGTAGCCGATGGAGATGGATATGATGTCGACCCCGTCGGCGATGGCGTCGTCGAAGGCTGCCAAGATGTCTTGCTCGGCGCAGCCGAACGACCAGCAGACCTTGTAAACGGCGAGCCTGGCCGACGGCACGCCGCCCCTGGCCGTGCCACCCGCGAGGCCGTAGAGGCTGGCGCCCTGTACGCTCTTCCCGGCGACGGTGGAGGCCGTGTGAGTCCCGTGGCCATTGAAATCTCGCGGAGACTCTTCTTGCGACGTGTCGTTCAAGCTGTTGTAGTATCTCGCCCCAATGATTTTGCTGGTGCATGAGACACAAACTCTTCTCAACATGCATCATACAAACTATACAGCAAAACTCTAATTCTGAAAGAGAGGACGAGAGATCCATACTTGTTGCACTTGAGGTTTATGCAGTCACCCTTCCATTTGCGCGGCGGAGGTCCGAGTCCTTGATCGTTGAAGGACTCGGATTCCGGCCAGATTCCGGTATCGATCATGCCGACGATAACATCGCTCTCCAGTGGAGGATTACGATTCACGGTTGCAGGAAAGCCCAAGAAATCCCATGACCTGGTTGTGCGGGGGTGTAGGATTTTGCTGGGGAACACAGAGACCACACCCTTCATTCCTACGACAATATATACCACTCTTTCAATCAGTTTCGTTGTCGTTGCAAGACCAATTAATGGCACCATCGAAAGAGATCTGAAGTATACCAGCTAGCTTTTCCATCTCTTTGGTCAGGAGTTTAGCTGCAAGTGCATTAAAGCTCTTCGTGTAGCTGTAGACCAAGGAATCGCAGGGGGCACTGCACCATTGTTTGATGTACGTTACTGCTGCTGAAACAGCTCTTCACATAATGAATATATGGAAGCATAGAAGAACAGAAAGATTACCAGCCCTCGAGTACTTGCTTAAGTAGATTTAGATGTTCGGCCTCGGTCGACGAACTGGATGAGGTTTGATGTCCCATGTACACAATGTATACCTGCATGATATGTAGCGAGCAGTTGATTCGACCAGATGTCAGTGTTCTATAGATGATTAGCTAGCGTATGTCTTTCTGAGTTGATCGTTTACCTTTCTTTCTTCATTGGCATCAGCAGTGGCTGTGAGAAGAAGGATTGGTATGAGGATGGCGAGGAGAAGGTGTGAGGACGGTGGAGAGCCGTAAGCGGCCATTGTAAGGGCTTTTGCACCTGTAGAACTCCTCATCAAATGCATGTGCTCATATAGGCCCGAAGATTTGGTGTGGTGTTCTTGAAGTCAGGTCTCTTTTTTTATGGGAGCAACTTGACCACCCATATATCTTGGAGTGCAGATCTCTCTTACAAAGTCAAACCTCAAGGTAGATCCAACTTAACGTGCGTGAATTGGTTCAAGACATGATGATGTCAACGTGATTGTTCTTAAGGATCTCTCTCTCTCTCTCTCTCTCTCTCTCTCTCTCTCTCTCGCTCTCTCTCTTTCTCTTCCTATGAAGGAAAAAATAATCTCAACATGATTGATCAATCCAAAAATCAGTGCCAACTACAAAGTTACTACCAATCCCAGTCTTTCTGCAGGGAAAGGAAGCAAACCAAGAGAAGAAGCAAAGTTTGTATGACTTTGCTCACTATACAGATCTTGAAACACACACACACATAGAAAGAGAGAAAGAGACAGAAAACAATGGAAAGCACGTAGTCCATTCTATGGTGTCTGTTATAATATTTGCTTCTTTCTGATAATATAATGATTGCCAACTCACAGAGTGTTTAGCTTGTGAGGGTGGAGTTGCATGAAGAAGAACATGCAGCCTTGGTAATCAATATAATAGTTTGCTAGCTGTGTATCCTCTCACAATGTGGAATACGATCCCAAAATTGTAGTTGACTTCGAATATCAGCTACTTGAGTCAAGCAAACCGAATAGAAATCCTTCCATATATTAGCCTGGACAAAACGCATTGTTAGCTAAATTGTTAGACAGCATTAGCTTCAACTATGCACTAAATTTTATAGCATTATTTCAACTCTTGAACCAGAACTTAATTTCCAAGTTGGAATTGTTAATATTAGTTTCCAAGTCAATTGAGATCAAATATTTAAAGTTCCTTTATGAACATCATGTGCACACATTGGTTCTGTAGTTAAATTGGAGTTTAATGTGTTCAGACAGGACAATTATGTGACTAATTTAATGATGGAGACAGTCAAACTTTTTACTCATTATTAATAGGCATATTTCAGCATGACCAAACATCAACTGATTTTTGAAAGTAATCAAATGCAATATATTTCTTCAAAAGAAAAATCAAAATAATGGTGTGAGATTTCAGACCATATAAATCAAGCTTGATTAGCTGAAACATACATACCTAGATTTAGTGAGACTGAAATGAAACATTGAATTCCAACATAGTTAAATGTTTCATTGAATTTTCTTAATTTAAATGATCATCTTGGTGGAAGGAGGCAAACATCATTTAGCATGGTCAATCATAAAGCAAAACATATATGGATTAAATGCAACATCAAATCTGCATTTATAATAGTCTAATGACATTTGGTTACTGCTTAATCAGCTCATCCACTGTGACATTATCAAATAAAAATAGTTCTTAATGTTATAAAAAAAAATCATAAAAAGATATTCTCCAAAGGAAATGAAGAATTTTCTCAATTTTTCTCCAACTGTGTGTTTTGTGTATCTTTCTTTCTTACGTCTTTCACATCGATGTAGCAATCTCTTCGTCATCATCAAACAGTAATTTATATGATTAATAAAATACTAAAAACATTTAAACAAAGAATTAGATCTTGACATAATTATATATGATCAATTACATAAATTAATTTCAACCATATATAATTCAGAGAAGGGGGAAGGAGTCGGGGGAGGACACCATATATAATTTTGTGGAAACCAACACGGTGGAACTTCTCTGGAGGACATGAAGTTGTCCGGATTAAAATCCTTGACATTTAATATATATACCTAGCTGCACTGAAATCTTCAGCATCTTGAATTGACTCAGAATAATTTTGACGAGTCCGCATCCTTGAAATCTTTTTTATATGTACTTGCAAAGCTATTACACATGCATGGATCATCTTGGGGTTTGATGCTCTTCTACTGTTCTGCTACAGTCTGCAAACCAATTTATGTTGCTTAGAAAAGAAGCCTTTCATAATAGAATAGCTAAGTAAATCCTATCTTGTGGAGTTCCTTTGTGGAGTTCCTTTCTTTCTTTCTAAGTTTTAGAGGCAATGTTTCCTCAAGAGGATCACATGTCAAAAGACACCATCACATGATGGCACCTTCAAGTTGAGTAGAAGATAAGAAAATCAAGAAATCAGGACTCTTTTTTTGCTCTTCAATACCTTTCTACCTATACTGGCACATGTTACAAGTCTACTAATCATCTTTAATTCTAATGAATCGATGAATTGATTATTATTTTTTGTATAATTTATCTGAAAAAGTTTTTATTTTTTATTTTTTTCAGAAGGTATCTATATTTATTTTTTCATATGGTACTCCTATTTTTATAATCTCATAAATGTCATTTCCTTTCCTTCCCTTTCCCACATGTTGTCTTTGTTGCTTTCATCTTGTCAGCATCGTTCATCTTTCCCCACTCTCACACCCGCCTTCGTGCACCCTTCCAAGGTGTGCAGCACTCCATTACCAACTTCAACACTTGCACTAGCCCCTCCATCGAGCTCCATATCCCTTTCACCACCTCCATATCAAATACTTCTATCATCGCTTCCTACAACACCATCAACTTCACTAGCGATAGTAGGCTTGCCCTTCCTGTACTCCATGGGAAGAAGGTGACGAGCATGACAGGTGGGGAAGGGGGCGAAGTTGGCCGATGTAATAGGCAAGGAAGGTTGTTGCATAGAGGCTATGAGGCCTCACGGTGAGAGTCGGGGGCAAATGTGGTGGAGGCAATAGAGGAGAAAGGGTGAGTGATATCAGCATGTCATATCTTTAGTTAGGATTGTTTAAGACAACAACACCCAAGCAATATTCATGGATTAATCTAGATCTTAACCTTATGGATTAATCTAGATCTCAACTTTGTACAATCGACCTACATAGTAAAAAAAAAAAAAAAAAGGATAGACGTTCGGGTAATATGTTATAGTCACAAAAAAAAAAAAAGATAAGATAACTAGGATTACAAGCAACACAAAGTAATCAGTTTTTGTTAAGAATAAAAAACTCTTGACAAAGGATTGAATGAACGTACACAAAGGGGTTCTAAAGGCATATACAAGCTCAATAATCACCTAGCACTTTCATCGTATATAAAGTAGACACACTAAAGATATTGCATTACCCCATAGATATATAGCCAAAGCCTTATTCATCCTAGACCTACCCAAGGGGTTCCTAGGTATTGAGATTATTGATGTTTCGCACTAGAAGACCATCAATTAGAAATAAGCCTATGGCAAATAGGAATATGTTAGAAATGAGCTCATGGTTATGAGAACAAGTTTATTTTGAGCTATTTTCCCATTTAGGCTGCACCATATAACCAAAAATATTTTTAAAATTTATAAGTCCAACACAAAACAAAACATTATCATCAAACAAAAATAGGGCTAATAGTAGTAAATTCTATCTTGTAGATGTTGTCTACGGAAAATATTCAAAAACATTGATAAATGTCATAAAACAAGAATTAAAAACCATCTTGATTGCATTACTTTTTTATATTCTCCCATATTTATTCCTTTAATATCTTCGTCGAAGCCTTTTTATTCGTTGAAAATTGTTCCTCCTCAGTTGCAACTTGTTTCTTAGCTTTTGTTGAGTCATCAACTTTGATTTGTCTACTTTATTTTAACTCATCATTGAGCTGGATTAGCTATGGAAGTTGGCTGAGTTATAACACTTCTTTCTAAGTCCTTTGGATCTATTGATAGTAAGAGAAGAGCCTTCATATTTATGTTCAAACCCCTTGAAGGTGTCACTTTACAAAAGCTTGACTATTGCTGGATAGAGTTTTGCCACCATCAAGTTGTAGAACTTTTAGAGTAAGTGGCCTTCTCCTAAGAAGTTTGTACCTTGCATCTTCCATATGAAGACTTTCAATTATTCTATAACTCTACTATATAAGTGAGGAGAATTGAGTTACTTCAAATGAATTTATCCTAATTCTTTGGGTTGTACTATTTACCTCGATCTGATTTCTCAATTTAGCCTACTCTTCACCATCATACTTCTGGAGTATTGAAAGTATTGCTCAAGCTTGAGTTAGATTTTGCCCTTTAGAGCACTTGTATGATATATTTAATCGGGCCTTTGGGATCATTCATGCGTCATTTGCAGTTGAAACGATGCTCTCCCCTCTAGAGCACAAGTTTGGTCAGTGCTTAAAGGGTATCATTTCTCATCCTCTAATGTTCATGACCTTTAGTCTAATATTTTCTCGACCAAGTTTTTTTAGGGTAGTCGAGTCCCTCTTGAACTCATAGTTATTGTAATGTATTACCTTTACTAATCAATTGCTTCTACACACAATGACTTAGGAAGAATTTCCCTTCTGACCTTCCACTAATCAAACTTTTCGATGTGATCACCATCATTCACAACTTGTTGTACGACCTTCATCAACTCTAATTCTTTGACTATTTACTTGGCATTGATAATCTTCTACTCGGTCTTACCCCTTGAGAACACTAGGATACCCATAAGCGAAGATAAGATTTAAAATAGTCCATCATCTAGTAACTTGTTTGATATATCCTAAAGATTCTCCCACTTTAGAAATTATGCTCAACGTGGATGGTTGATTAGATCTTCAACTCCTTCACTAAGTTCGAACTTCCATTCCACCTGCACCCTTATGGAAAGGGCTTTAGCAGCTAATTTGTTAACACATCAATATATTCTTCAAGAGTATTCATCTCAATGGGCCTTTGTCTCTAAGGCCTTTTGACTCTTACTATATCTTTATAGAATGAATCAAGTCTTCATATCTTAATTCCTTATCACTGGTATAGTTGAGCCTATGTGTTTCCTTCAAAGCCTTCTTTAAAAGTGTCATCATGCATATACTAGTCATAGGTACCCTATAAGCCAATCATGTGAGTAATGACATATGTAACACGCTGCATAGTTTATGCAATAGAAATCGAATCATGATGAGATCACAATAATGAGATCGATTCGCCTTTAAACACGAATTCTAAATAATCTCGATCATAGGTTACTCGAGAGAGACATCAAGATAACCGCATATACTGGTGTATTATATACCTATGCATATGTTGGAGGCAGTTGGTATTATAGTTGTTCATGTGGGGACACTAGGGATACAATGTAGGTGCTCATTGAAGAATGAGTTCATTGATTGATCCACTCATGAAATGTTGGATGGTTGATGATCCACTCATGAGTTTATTATTCCAGTTATGTATTTAGGTCTTAGACTTGAGACACTAATGATGTTCTATATGAGTATTCCACTCTTTGATACTAGACTTATAGATTTAGAAGTTTCAGATCTAGTACAACCGATCATCAGGATTAGTAGTTAATCTTACGAGAGCAATTGAATATCGATAAAGGATCATTTGCTTTTGGTATCATAAAAGAAGTATCTTATGTGTACTTGCTCAAGCAAATCCTTAGCTAGGGTCATTCGGATTGAGAAAGAAAGAGTTCTCTGGGAGAATTCGATTAGAGCAAGACTCGAGTATATTCCATATGGACTTGATAGCATTATGCCTGATATATAGTTTCTAGAATATTAGATGGATGAGGGACTATAGATACATAGTAACTAAGGACAAACAAGTCCAATGGATTAGATCTCCCTTATCGTTTGGGGACTATGGCATAGTAGCATAGTACGTCTGCAGTCGATGAGTTGAATGAATTATTATGGAAATAATAATTCATCAAATCAAAAAAAGTTCTGATAGGTATGACCCACGACTAGCTTGATATTGGGTCTAGAGGATCACACATATATGGTAGGTGTTGTGATGCGTAGAAGTTTAGATATGAGATATCCATTGAAGTCTCTATCTTATTGGATCTCCAGTAAGCCTATAAATTGGTAGATCTTCTTGGCAAGACCCAATAAGAGCTAATAAGATATTATTGGATAGAGATATATTAATTCAAGAGACTTAGGTAATTAGATGTAGATCAAATATGCAATAAGATAGGATCCATTAGGATTAAGTGATAGGAACCTCTATAAATAGGAGGGACCAAAGAGTGGCATAGGATAATCTCCTCTTAGCGGTCCTTTTTTTTCTCCTCCCTCTCCTCTCTCCCATAGCCAACAGTCCTAATTTGGAGCATGTGGATAACAAGAAGGGTCGATCTCTTCTTGATCATGGTACAACCTTATAAATGTGTGTGGAGAGAAAGATTGTATAGCCATTGGAGGAGTGTTGTGACCCTATCTGTCATGTGAATCACTGCTAAAGAGGAGTACAGTTGAACTTTTTCATTCTCTCCTATAGATATGAGATTTTTTAGGGATATACGATCTCTCTAGATAATAAATCTCACTTGATATGCACAGTTTTCAATTTTATAATTTTAGCACACCAATCTTCGCACAACAACAAGATACTTTTTTTTAGAAAACCTAAGCTTTTTATTTTCTATTCTTCCATTATGCATATGATACTCTCAGATTTTCTAATAACATATAGTCATTGCCCATAAAAATGAGAGAGTTCAGGAACAATATGGGTATTGCTTTCATTTCCTATAGAAACTCCACCTCAAGAAATTATCGAAGTAAAATGCTCTGAAGGTAGTGCTCCCACTCTAATCTAGATGTTGGCTCTCTTTACTAATCCAAAAATAGAATCTATCTCCGAATTGATTATTTTCACATGGCTCGGATTCTTTGCTTGCTTAGTCGCATTACCACTCAGTCTACTATGAAGTTGTCTGTATATCCTATATCCACCAATATGTGAGTCACCTTCCTATTCAATTTAATGTACATAAGCATCAATAGGTTCTCATGTGCCTTTATTTCATTTAGTGTTGCCTTTTACTTCTCCCTCACTTAATCTTGTAATACATTCAACAATCGCATCACCCCTGAGATTATTATGGTGATTAATTATTACTACTCGACTCTAACAAACTCGAGCTTAAAGAGTTAGCTTTCATCTTTATCCTCTGCTCAAACTTTACCTCACAATGCATTTAGCAAACACATAGCTCCCATGAGAGGTCTTGGTGATAAATTGTCACTATTCGAACATGACTTGTTTAGCCAGAAGATTTTTCCTTCGCTCTATCTTCTCCTTCATCTATAAAGGACAATGCATTGAGTACATATTTTTTATTTCCATTACATAAAAGACATTTGTCAAACTTTATAATTTTTCTTCTAGATCCAGATCCTATCATAGCATGTTTTTTCTTTGAGTCCTACCATCGAAAAGCTTTTGGAGATCTTTTTTTTTTATGAGCACTTTTTCTCTATCATCTCTCGAGAGAAATATATGTGTCATTCTACCTTAAAGATTAAACTTGCTAGTTCACAAACATATGGACAATGTAACTCTTGCTGAGCCCATAGTTTTATACCATTAAGGAAGTAGAAAAGTTTTTCTTTCTCGAACATATCTTAGATGTCTAACATCAATGCAAAAACCTTCATAGAGTCCCAAATTATAGAGGTCTCACGAAGTTGCAATAACTTCCATCACACTATGAACTTTATGTTATTTAAAGTCAATATTATAACTATTACTTATATGATCTTATCTAATTAAGTAAGATATATTATGGATATTATTAGATTCTGATTATAGTTATCGGTCAATATAAAAGAAGTCCAATTATGATAAGATTCCTTAAGAGATGACGTTGATTGGAAAGACTCCTAGTTATTTATACTAGACTTCTTCTCTCGCCTATAAAAAGATAGAATCTCCTAGAGACTCAACGTGGATACTTGATATTATTGAGAGACTATAAATCTTCTCTTATCTCTTCTTAGGTATGTGAACTAGTCAATGAGAGATTACAGATCTTCTCTCATCTCTCCTATGTCCCTAAATAATTGCTCATAGTGGTCTTATGAAAGATAGGAAGAGAGGAGAAGACGAGTCTAGTTCTCCTTGTAGATTGACATCATTGTACGTTTTGGATTAAATACTTTCTTAATGGCATCGAAAAGTATACATTATAAATTTAATATATTACTATTTGATTTCAAATTTTGACATTAAAATTTTCACATAATATTAGTATAAGGATGATATTTATGCTTATAATTGGTATCAAAGTTATGTTTATGAAACTAAATACTTCAGATCTATTTTTTTAGCACATTTCGCTCATGAAAAGGTATTATTTGATTTTTATTTATGATACATGAAAGATTCATCTATATTGTTAATTTACTTTTCTATCCAATCCATCCTATCACCTATTTGTGGGCAACATAAGGTTCCTCATACTTGATCGATGGATCATTGTCGATAGCTTGCTATCGACAATAGTATTGTTAAGAACATCAACCTTCGATGGTTGCTAGCCCAATTACAGACAATGACTGCATACATAGTAGAAGCACCTTAGTGTCACGGACTTAGTTGATTTTGTCTAAGTTGTGCGGCACTCTTGCGTGTCCATCCGTAAAGGTCAGCCTCCCCGAAGCCTCTCATGGTCCCTTAGGACCTACGAAAGAGAAAACGAGTTAGAGAGAACGCCTCACTCGGGATCCATAAGCAAACATCTCTGAAAACACTTCATAGACAATGCAAATTATAAGCATACTTTATAAGCTCTGAATAGTTGCACAACAAAGGCTCAAAATGGTCCATTACAGATCAAGAATCTCTCACAAGTGTCCACATGACACAACCTTTATTTACAAGCCTAAAACGACCACCAAATCCAACTAAAATGGAACTATTAAGCCTTTGGCTATCCCTCTACATATTAGGTAAAGTATGAACATACCAAAATACATGGACATGCATAAGCATTACATCGAACATCCTGTTTAGAAGTTTGTCCGTGACATTCTCCCCCACTTAATTCTTTCGACGTTCTCGTCGAAGCCTTTGCTGACACTACAACTCCTCGCCTTTGCTGAGTCTTCAATCTTCTGCTCTAGCTGCAATGCGCCTCCTGGCTCCCAACTGCTCTCTGCTGTTGTTTTTTAGTAGTCGAACCTTTGATTCGCCATGTTGCTTCAACTCACCAATGACTCTAACTTTGGTGTGGGGTTGGCTGAGTTGTGTTGATCTTTGTTGATTCCTGCAGATTCTCTAGATGAAGGAAAAGACCATCCTTATTATACGCTAGTCTCTCAAATGCCTTATGTTGCTTGAATTGGGTGGATGCTTGTTGGAGCTTTAACGAGCATCGCTTCGCAAACTTTCAAAGCTTTTGGTCCTTCCTCCATAAAATTTGCTCATCGACTCTTCTTTCACTTAGTTGTCACTTCCAAGTAGATTCGCATCACTTTCGCTTTCGATTGACATTCTATTGGGAAATGAGGCGGATACTCTACTCTTAATAGCACTGATCACCAATGGTGAGGATTTGACAATTATTATCTTCTAATATCTTTGAAGGGTCTTTGAACTTGTGCAAAGCTCCTTTGCTGGATAGATAAGACAATTAGGGTACTCAGTTTCGCCCATTCTCTTAAGGGTTAAGAAGACAAAGATTACTTGACTTCGCCCGCCTCATAGAGGTTGTACTCCATGCATCGAGCTGGTTACTAGCCTTCGCCTACTCTTTGCTCATACTTCTGAAGCACTTAAAGTGTTTGCACTCCTTGCATTAAGTTAGTTACTTCGATTCACCTTCTCAATGTCATCGAACTTCTGGAATGTAGAAAGTTTTCACCTCAACTTGGAGTAATTCTCTAAAATATTTGGTCGCCTCTAGGATTGTACCATCTTCTCCATCAACCCTATCGCATACTCCACTGAGTAGCAAAGGTATAGCACCGCGTACTGCCTGCTTCATTCCTTGGTCGTGCACTCTTGCATGACCCGAAGTCCTTCACTTTCGCCTATCTTGATGAGAAGCTCGTTGACACCGGTCTTACGAAGTTCCTTGACCTCTGTCCTTCAGCCTTGTCTCGGTACTTAGAGTTTGCCTCTGCATGCTCTGCCTCCTCGGCCCCTTTCACGACCAAGCGCTCTCCCTTTATGAGAGTAAGGGATCAATGACTTTCGCGGAAGTCCCGCCTCTACGGTACCATGGCGCTGTCATGCCTATGGCCCTACTATCTGTCGCCTTGTATCTGTATCCCTTTTTATCATAATCAGTAGATATGTCCCTGTAGCACTCCTCCGAATCAACCTCCATTCTAACTGATGCTTGATTTTGGGTAGCTAAATCCCTCTGGACCTTTCATTGCTTCCTCGCCCCTTTTAACCCCTTGCTTCAACACTTCTGTGTTCTCCAAACAGCTCCCTTTGGTCATTGGAAAGACAAACTATAACTCCCATGCATGGCCTTTGCCATCATATTGTAGGGTTTCCACCGATTTTATTCTCCTTAGCTTCCTTGGTAGCAACGTTCGTTTGCTCGACCTTGTCCTTTGACTTGCCGAGCTCCCTTAAGCGAATATGAGCTCTAGAGTAGTCCAACTCTTTAGTTGCTTCGATCATACCTCTGTATGATCAAGTCCCTCCCATGGGACTCATTGGTACTTGCATTCGAACTTTTCCCTTGGTGGAACACAACCCCCATATGCTGATGACCAAGGCTTTCATCCGATGTAAAATTTGATGCATACACGGAAGATTCACCTCTGCGGTACCATGGCCTTCACTCCTTGAATCCATAGCCCTTCTTGCCATCGTATTGTTCATCGAAGTGGAGCTTCTAGTAGCACCCGATCATACCTCCATATGATCTAGTCCCTCACGGGACTCATTCATGTGTATCGCATTGCCACGAACTGTTCCACTACGATCCGCTGCACCATGTCGCCTCCTGGTGACATCTCTATTGCATTATGATCCTTGTGGGATAAACTTGAATTGTGATCCCTTTATATGTGGCCTCTGCCAATACATCGTAGGGTCTCTTCCACCTTCGATTTTATTCGCTCATTTAGCAATTGACCTTCATCCATCCACTCTTGGGTCACACCTAGATAAAGCACCGCTCTAGGACAGTCCATCGCCTAGTAGCTCCCGAAGTCCCCCGACTTCGCTACAATTAGTGCACTATTGTCTGGATCCTGGGCCTTTGCCCCTACCAGCATAATTTCCGCTATGCACCGCTTCCTTCATGGCAACTTGAATGGCAACACTGTGGCATATTCTTCAAGAGTACCCGCCTCCGCGTCCTCTTGCCCTGTGCTAAGGCCTTCTAAAGTTAACTTCGCCTCCGCAAATTGAGTCGCCTTAGTTCCTTCATCAAATGCTTTCCCGAGATAAGGTGTATATGCCCAGAAGCTCCCTTCGTCTTTGGCACCATGCAAGATGAGTCTGCTCCACCAGAATGAAGGACCCATGGAACAACATGATCCTGCTCTTGCCTCTGTAAGAGTTCATATCCTTGACCTCTATCCAAGGAAAGCACTGTGCCTCCGCTCCATGTTCCATCTACTAGTCATAGGTGCCCAGCAAGCCAATCACGTGAGTGATGGCACGTGTGACTTGATACAGAATCTTTTTTCTTATTATATTTTGGCGTATATCACTTTATAAATACCCCTATAAATTTAGAAATTCCCTACATGTCCCTAATTTTAGAAAATATTAATTAATTAAAAGGTTTAGTTGATTATTATTTTTATTATTATCTAGTAGTCATACATGATGATGATTATTTATACATGTGATGTATGATGTGTGGACGGATAATCATAGACCGTGTGATGTGTGTACTTGTGATTATTATTATTGAGGTCTGCGAGCCTCCATTATATTTCTCGTTTATTATCGGGCCTGCGTGCCTATGATTAAGTTGTAATCACATGAGGAGGCGCAGCGGGAGCATGGATGCGATAGCGGGACCCACGAGATGGACGATCGCGATGCATGAAGATGCATCAAGATGTTGACGAAACCGACGAGGACGAGATGGACGATCACAAGGCATGGAGATGCACCGTTGCACACATAGATCTTGATGTGAGTGATTAGGCCTATTGGCTCGGGCCTAATCACATTAGGTTGTGGTCCATGATCATCTGGTGTAATTGATTATACACATACTAGATAAGTATACATATTTGCATGCGATGTAGATATATATTAAATATGTATATGTGTGACATATCATATTAGGAGACCAAATCTTAGAAACATCTCTCGATAATATTAAGTCGGTAAACGTGAGGCAATTAGATTGACTCACGTGGCCTTCTATCGTTATGAGTAGGAACCGATTCCCGGTGTAGGTTGAGTTGGTCGAGTCCTTCGAGACTCACCTATATCGCGATTCGCTATCTTGCTTACGACATAGAGATGTCACCGGTGACCTGAGGGCATGGTATACTTGGTCGAGTCCCTCGAGGGAATATCATCAAATCAGACTCATCTTGTAACGAAGGTGTTGACTTAACCGAGCATCATGGTTGGTCGAGTCCCTCGAGGCCATGGTGATTCGGAGGCTGAACAGGACGGGAATCACAAGGAGTTGTGATCGGCAAGAGTTGCCTACCTTTTAGGCTTAGTGTGACTGGTCGAGTCCCTCGAGGTTACACTAAGACGCTGATTGGATCCTGATCCCCACTAGAAGTCTGCCGGAGACTTTCGTTTCACGTGCTGAGGGTGTCGCGTGACTCGTTAGTAAAATAGTGGGAGCATATTAAGATAGAAGTCAATATCTTGATAGTTTATTTCTTGCAAAATCTGCATGTTATTCATTTCTACTGCATCTTTATTTTCAAAAAATGTCGCTTTCAAATCCCTTACGTGGCATACTTGATGTCAACCGCCTCACTGGTCCAAATTATACGGATTGGCTCCGTAACTTAAGAATTGTTCTCACAGCGGAGAAAATCATGTACGTCCTTGATACAGTGATGCCTACGCCCGAAGAAGGGGCAAGCGAGGATAAGATCACTCGCTACATGAAGTACATTGATGACTCCACTCTTGCTCAGTGGTATATGTTGGCCTCTATGACTCCTGAGTTACAGAGACAACATGAAAAGATGGATGCCAGATCCATTCTCCTACATGTCCGCAAATTATTTGAGGAACAGGGAAGGACTCAGCGATATGAGATATCCAAGAGCCTTTTCCGCGCTAGGATGACTGAGGGGACACCGGTTCAGAACCATGTCCTAAAGATGATTGAGTGGATAGAGAAACTCACAGGTCTAGGAATGGTCCTAGAGGATAACTTGTGTGTGGACATTGTGCTTCAGTCCCTACCTGATTCCTTTTCACAATTCATAATGAATTTTAATATGAACAAGCTTGAGGTGACTCTCCTAGAGCTCCTCAATATGTTGAGGGAGGCAGAGAGTACTATTAAGAAAGAGAAGCCAGTTCTCTACACTGGTGAGACCAGAAAGAAAAGGAAAGCAGAAAGGTCCCTTAAGAAGGAAAAGGGCAAGGGCAAACCAGGTAAAGCAAAGGTTGCTAAGAAAGACCCAGCAAAGGACAAAGGCCAATGCTTCCACTATGGTAAAGATGGGCACTGGAAGAGAAACTGCAAAGAGTACCTTGAAGAAAGGGCGAAATAAAAGCTTGATGAAGCTTCACGTACATTCATGATCAGTCTCCATTTGTCAGACTCTTATGATAACACATAGGTATTAGATACCGGTAGTGCTTATCATATATGCAATTCGTTGCAGGTTCTGGCAAGGCCTAGGAGACTAAAGAGAGGCGAGATGGACCTCAAGATGGGTAATGGAGCAAAAGTTGCTGTATTAGCTGTTGGCGAGGTCGCCCTACATCTGCCTAGTGGAGCTTTTATTGCATTAGATGCATGTTATTTTGTTTCTTCTATTATCAAAAACATTATTAGATGATGAGATCATCACGAAAGGAACATTGCATAATGGTTTATTTATGTTAGACACCACTCCACATATCATGAATGTAAATGTGTCCAAAAGGAAACGAGATGAGTTGAACAGTGTATACCTGTGGCATTGTAGGCTAGGTCACATCCATGAAAGAAGGATTCAAAAGTTGCTAAATGATGGATATATAGATCCATTCGACTATGTGTCATATGCAACTTGTGAGCCTTGCATTCGTGGAAAACTGACCAACTCTCTATTTAGTGGAACTGGAGAGAGAGCCACTGAGTTGTTGGAACTCATACATAGTGATGTATGTGGACCCATGTCAACTCATGCCATTGGAGGTTACTCCTACTTCATTATATTTACTGATGATTTCTCAAGGTATGGATATGTGTACTTAATGAAGTACAAGTCTGAGGCCTTTGAGAAATTCAGAGAGTATAAGAATGAGGTAGAGAACCAGACTGGAAAGAGTATCAAAACTCTTCGATCAGATCGAGGAGGTGAGTACTTAAGTACAGAGTTTACTCAGTTCCTCAAGGACTAAGGGATATTATCCCAATGGACACCTCCTTATACACCTCAGCTCAATGGTGTCTCTAAAAGGAGAAATCGTACATTATTAGATATGGTACGGTCCATGATGAGTTTCGATGACCTACCCATCTCATTCTGGGGATATGCCCTACAAACCGTAGCTTACCTTCTGAACAGAGTTCCAACTAAGTCGGTAGTGTCTACACCATATGAGATATGGAAAGGAAAGAAGCCTGATCTTAAGGTTGTTAAGATTTGGGGCTGCCCTGCCCATGTTAAAAGACACAACCCCGATAAGTTAGAATCAAGGATAGAGCGATGCAAATTTGTGGGATACCCCAAGGAAACTTGTGGGTTTTATTTCTATCATCTTGAGGACCTAAAGGTCTTTGTAGCTAAGAGAGCAGTGTTCCTTGAGAAGGAACACATTCTTGACGGAGACAGTGGGAGAATGATAGAAATGAGCGAGGTTGGAGAACCAAGCTCAAGCACCACTCTACAGCCCGAGTCTGTTCAGGTACCTAATACACAAGTTTCAACTTTACACAGGTCTGATAGAGTATCCCATTCTCCTAAGAGATATGTGGGACATATTAGAGGAGAGGATGTAGAGGATATTGATCCTCAGACCTACGAGGAGGCTATTATGAGTATAGACTCCGGGAAATGGCAAGAAGCCATGAATTCTGAGATGGATTCTATGTACTCCAATAAGGTTTGGAACATAGTTGATGCGCCCGAAGGTATTGTACCCATCGGTTGCAAGTGGATCTTTAAGAAAAAGATCGAAGTAGATGGAAAGGTAGAGACCTATAAAGCAAGGCTAGTGGCTAAGGGGTATCGTCAAAGGCAAGGTGTTGACTATAACGAAACCTTCTCACCCATAGCAATGCTAAAATCCATCAGAATTCTATTGGCTATTGCAGCACACTATGATTATGAGATCTGGCAGATGGATGTGAAAACCGCATTCCTCAATGGGAACCTCGAGGAGGAGGTGTATATGATGCAACCTGAGGGATACGTGTCCAAGAACTGCCCAGATAAGGTGTGTAGGTTGCTTAGATCCATTTATGGACTAAAGCAAGCTTCCCGAAGTTGGAACATAAGATTTGATGAGGCAATCAGATCTTATGACTTCGTTAAGAACGAAGATGAGCCTTGTGTGTACAGAAAGATAAGTGGGAGTGCTATCACCTTTTTGGTGTTATATGTGGATGACATCCTCATCATTGGGAATGACGCAGGAATGCTATCCACAGTAAAGGCTTGTTATCTAGACACTTCTCCATAAAGGACTTAGGGGAAGCATCCTATATCTTGGGGATTAGAATCTATAGAGAAAGATCCAAGAGGATGCTTGGCTTGTCCCAATCCAGGTACATAGAAACCATTATCAAAAGTTTTGGCATGGAAAATTCCAAGAAAGGGCGAACATGGATATGATACCTTATGCCTCGGCAATAGGGTCTATCATGTATGCCATGCTATGTACTAGGCCTGATATAGCGCATGCTCTGAGTGTCACAAGCAGGTATTAGGCGGATCCAGGTTTGGAGGACTGGAAAGCAGTAAAGTGTATCCTTAAGTACTTAAGAAGGACTAAGGATATTTTACTATGGAGGTAATAGCCTTAAGGTTGAAGGCTACACAGACTCAAGTTTTCAGTCTGATGTCGATGATAGCAAGTCGAATTCAAGGTATGTGTACACCTTGAATGGAGGAGCAGTATGTTGGAAGAGTTCCAAGCAAGATACTACTGCTGACTCGACCACAGAGGCGGAGTATATTGCTGCATCAGATGTAGCAAAGGAGGGAGTTTGGGTGAAGAAGTTCATCACAGATTTGGGAGTCGTGCCGAGTAGCGAGGAGCCGATATCTTTATATTACGACAACTATGGGGCGATTACTCAAATAAGGGAACCCGGGTCTCATCAGAAGTGTTCTGAGGAGGTTCCAGCTTATCAAAGAGATTGTAACCCGAGGAGATGTAGTAGTGGAAAGAGTTCCATCCGAAGATAACATTGTAGATCCATTGACAAAGTCGTTGTCTCAGATTGTCTTTGAGCGTCACAGGGGTCTGATAGGGATCAGACACATAGGTGATTGGCTTTAGGTCAAGTGGGAGAGTGCTAGTCATAGGTGCCCAGCAAGCCAATCACGTGAGTGATGACACGTATAACTTGATACAGAATCTTTTTTCTTATTATATTTTGGCGTATATCACTTTATAACTATTGCATATGTGCATATATATATTGTGATGTTCTTGGATTTGTGCAATGGGAATCGGATCGTGATGAGATCACGATAATAAGATTTATTCACCTTTAAACACATATCCTAAATAATCCCGGTCATAGGTTACTCGAGAGGGACATCGTGATAACCGGATAGACTGGTGTGCTGTATACCCGTCCATATGATGGATGCAGCTGGTCTCATAGCTGCTCGTGTAGGGACACTAGGGATACAGTACAGGTGCTCATTGGAGAATGAGTTCACTGATTGATCCGCTTACGGAATGCTGGATGGTTGATGATGCCTTATTGTCAGACAGCGATTCCGTAGTCCTAGTGGTGTATCTGGTCCTTATACTTGAGACACCAAGGATGTCCTGTATGAGTGCTCCACTCTTTGATACCAGACTTATAGATTTGGCTGTCCCAGATCTAGTACAATTGGTCATTGGGAGTGGTAGTCGACCTTACGAGGGTTATTGAGTGTCGATAGAGGATCATCCACTCTCGGCGTCATGAGAGGAATATCTCATGTGTTCTTACTCAGACAAATCCCTGGCCAGGGTCATTCGGGTTGAGAGAGAGAGAGTTCTCTAGGAGAATCTGATTAGAGCAAGACTCGAGTAGAAACCGTATGGGTCTGACAGCACCATGCTCGATATACGGTCTCTGGGATATTAGATGGATGAGGGACTATAGGTACACGGTAACTAAGGACAGACAGGTCCAATGGATTGGATTCCCCTGTATCGTCTGGGGACTACGGCGTAGTGGCCTAGTACGTCCGTAGTCGATGAGTCGAGTGAATTATTACAGAGATAATAATTCACTGAGTTAGAAGGAGTTCTGATAGGTATGACTCACGGCCAGCTCGATATTGGGCCTAGAGGGTCACACACATATGGTAGGTATTGCGACGAGTAGAGGTTCTGATATGAGATATCCGACGGAGCCCTTGTCTTATTGGATGCAGATCCAATACCCACTAGGGGAGGACCCATTAGGGTTTGACAGGGGACCTCTATAAATAGGAGGGATTCAGAGCCTCATAGGCTAGAGTCTTTGCTTGCTTTTCTTATTCTCCTCTCCCTCTCCACCTCAGAGCAGGCTTGGAGTTTTGAGGAGTGTCGTTGCAACCCTGCTTTGTGGATCACCGCTAGAGAGGAGGACGCTTGACCTCCTTCACCCTCTCCTAAGGATCTGCAAGGAAACAGGGATATACGATCTCCCTAGGTAACACAATCTACAATATACACAGTTTCATGTTTCGCGGATTTTTGCGTACCAATCTTCGCACGACGACGAACATCTCTTTGGGAATCGGGGATTTTGTTTTCTTGTTCTTCCGCTGCACATGTGATGTCGCCCCCATGATTTCCCAACACCATCTTCTATGTTGGCTCCATTCATGCGGCTTAGGTACTTCGCCAAGTTATACCCAAGTTGCTCTGCTCCTTGTTTTTTTATTAAGTTGATGGTGACCCTCGCGCCCACCATTCCACGGGTCAGCCCTCCCTTGAGTCCGATCTCCATATTGACTCCAAGTGTGCCTTCATTTGTGTTGCTTTGGGTCGCTCCCCCACTTGATCTAGCAATGCATCCACCAATGCATTCTCTCGAGCGAGATCATGCAACGACTCCTCGCCACTTATTCAGTCCATTGAGCTTCATGGAGTTATTGTTTGTTGAGGTACTCCTCAACATGTGAGGTCCGTCCCACATGATTCTCCCTCTGGAGGGCTGGGACTTATCCCTCCTGGATAACTGTCCCATTGGAGCAACATCTCTCTTTGTTTCGGAGACCACCATCCCCTTTAGACTACTCCGATTTGCTGAACAAACTGTGCATTGTTCTACCTCCTGCAAACGCACTTGTTAGATTGTGACTCCACGTAAATACAGCCCCCGTCGCACCATTCAAAGCCTAGCAAAATGCTGAACTCGTTGCACACTTCAGCCTCCTATGGACGTATCCTTCACATGCCGAAGAGAAAGTTTCAATGCTCCATAGCACCGAGTTTCGGTCGTATTGGGATGGTCGCGAATATTCCATCGTTCGCATACAAGTCCATGTATGAGTACCGAATTCTTTGAGTTAGCAATTCCCCTCACCTCTGTGAGCTTTGCACAACTCTTTGGGTCGCTGAGCAACTCATTCCACCTTGCATGGTCTCATCCTTTACCAAGCGCCTCGCTTGCCTTGAGCACCAACATGTATAGTTGTCAACATTGAGTTGTAGCTCAAACTCAACCATCCCAACCTTTATGCACTCCGCATTCTTCCAAGCTTGCCTATTCTTATGGTGCCTCTTACGCGAAGGGTTGACTATTCCTCTGAATGACAATCTCATATGCTCGCTCCTCTGAGTGACTCCTTTTCCCTACATCTCAATACTCGTTTTCCCCCAAATGGTCGCCCGTGTGCTGACTGCCCTCAACGCAGCCTCGCTAGGTCTCCCACGTTTGCATGTTAAGTGTTTCTATGAGTGCTTGTCCCGCTTTGATACTATCTGTCATGGACTTAGCTGGTTTTGTCTAAGTCGTGCGGCACCCTTGCGTATCCATCCGTAAATGTCAACCTCCCCGAAGCCTCCCATGGTCCCTTAGGACCTACGAAAGAGAAAACGGGTTATAGAGAACACCTCACTCGGGATCCATAAGCAAACATCTCCAAAAACACTTCATAGACAATGCAAATTACAAACATACTTTACAAACTCTGAACAGTTGCACAATAAAGGGTCAAAATGGTCCATTACAGACCAATAATCTCTCACAAGTGTCCACATGATACAACCTTTATTTACAAGCCTAAAATGACCACCAAACCCAACTAAAATGGGACTATAAAGCCTTCAGCTGTCCCTCTACATGCTAGGCAAAGTATGAACATACCGAAAGACACGTACATACATAAGCATTACATCGAACATCCTGTTTAGAAGTTTATCCGTGACATTATGGTGTGGTAGCCTTACAATGATTACGCTATGCCATTGCTTGTGGTAGCTACAATGGCTACATAGCACCACTACATGTGATGGTTGTAGTAGTGACATTGCTAATGATGACAGTAGTAGTACCACTGTGGAAGTGCTTGTTGGCCACATTCGACATCAATTAGATGTCGAAGGCCACGGTTCCCAATTGTTGCATAACAAGATGAATGGGAATGATGATTATATCAGTGTGTGCGCACGGTTACTTGATGGGATGATTCATCAGTGGTGCTCAGTCAATAGCGCACCGTAGCGACGTTCCACCGGTTAGCAATGTGATGGTAGGGCATGGTGACCGATGTGGTATTCGATCGGCTATGTGAAGATAGCCACCCCACCACGGGCGACAAACGACCACTACACCATCGACCTACGCACGTGGACGTAGTGGAACCAATGACGATTGTGACGAGAAAAGGTTATGGTTTATTTTTAAAATTATAATTTTGTGATTATAAAGTCTTTTAATTCGAACTTGTGTCCTTTTGATAATTCTATCCTTCAAAAAATAGCTATTTTCTTTATATATCCCAACAAAATTATAGTTTTACCCTTCAAAAATTAATTTTTTTTTACATATATCCTCAATCATAAAATTGATTAATATAATTTACTTTAATCAAATATTTTGATCGAACTTCATCATTATTATATTTTGATTATTTGACTAGATTTAGATTCGATCAATTAAATTATGATCAAATTCGAGAAAAGTCAATTTTTGATTATTTTTTATTTTGATCAACTTTAATTTTGAGAGACCTAATCAGACGAATAATTAGCCCAAATCTATGAGCCCAATTCTAGGCCTACCCACTTAAATAGGGTTGGCTGGTCTAAAGGTTCTATACAAAATTTTAAAAATATATAAATTATGATTTTCTTTGATAGTTTTCTTCTATAATGTATTGATAAAATTTTACATGTGTTAAATAAAAATCTAATTATTGTTTTTAGATATTTGTTTGGTTATTCACATATATATATTTGAAATAATATTTATTTATCACATAAAAGCATGATTTATGTTTCATCATGATTATAATTATCATATTTTTAATATTAATTAATATTCAATAATTATTATGATTATTATTATTATTAAACTATTTGATATTAATTAAATTAAAAATATGGTGAATATCATTTATAGTCTATATTCCTAAGTTTTATCTAACTAGCAACTACCAAAGTGGTTTAGAATGATAGGCTTATGGGATGTAAATTATAGCAAATATTTTTATTTTATAAAATATTTTAAACTATATTTTATATTATTATATTAGTCTTGTAGCTATTAAATTTATATAGACCAATAACTTATAAAATTATATTAAAGAATTAATCCTAAATAATATTTAAAAAATAATATTCATAATGATACACATAATTAGATAATTTAGATAATCTCATAGGAGAATCTACTATGAATAATTATATGATAGGATAGGATGATATTGTTTTGGATATCCTTGTAGTTTAGGGTTATATATCCAAAGATAACAACGCTATTCTGGTATCAGTCTTTCATATATATTTTGTATAAATACTTGATATATTTCACTAAAAGGTGAAATAGAGATGATATTAATAGTTCAACATTTATCGAAAAACTTAAAATTATTAATATTATATTATAGTGGTACTATTTTTATTGTATTCTTATCGATGTCCCTATGGTTTCTGAATTAATTGATTATAAATGGCTTAAGCATATACAATTTACATTAAGTATAGTAGACCTTAATTACATTAGTTGAAAGGATCACAGACTTAATAACTAAAAGTTCTATGAAACAAATAATTGAGATAAATGATCTAAAAAAGTTTAAAAGACTCAATTTTATGATAATTACTAATAATATTTAGATTTTATTATAGTGTATAACTAGTATATAGAATATTCAAAAATTAATTTAAATTTGTTGACAAGTCATTGGTTGACATATTAATGAAAGATATGACTGAAATTTAGTATGATAGTATTTAAGTAATTCAAGATTATATCCTCAATATGGTTGACAAAACTATAAGTTCAAGAACAATTTATTTGAGTCATTTCTCATACAATTTATTCTTAAGTTTATTTCTTCATATTTTGGCTCATTTAAAATTTACTATAATAAATTAAAGATAGGTAAAATTTAAATAAGCTAATTAGTATAATAATTAAGATTAAAGTAGAAAAGGCTCATAATATTTTATGTATTACTCAAGGAGTGGGTAATAAAAAAAGAAAGTTGAGGCACAAATCACCTAAGTTTATAAATACTATATAAACTCATAAAAGAAAATTCTTAAAAATAGGAAAGGCTCATGATATTTTGAGTACTACTTAATGAGTGGATAACAATTAAAGAAAGTTGAAGTATAAGTCACCTAAGTTTATAAATACTATATAAACTCATAAAAGGAAAATATTCAAAATAAAGTGTTAGTTCTGCGGTAAGAAAGGTTATGTGAAGAAGAACTACAAAGTTTGATTCAAAAGAAAATGGTATAACAATAATTTTTATATATTTCAAATTAAATATTACAAAATTTCTTTTATAATACTTGGTGGATTGATTCTAATACTTCAACATATGTTATGAATAATAAAGATTTATTTTAGTATGAAAACCAAAAGAGTATAAATATCATCATTATAGAGAATCATCCTAAAGTGAAAGTGATAATAGTTAGTATTTATCACTTATACCTAGAGATGATTAATTTGAAAAATTTTAAGGATGTATATTATGTTCTTATAATTCTAGAAATTTTAGTTCATTATCTAGAATTGTCATAATATTATTTTCCTTTTGGTAGTTATAAACTTATTATATTTATGATTCAATAAAAGTTTATTATGAAAATCTTTGTAATAGTTTATATAGAATAAATTTAAATATTAAGTTTACAAAGATGTTCATGACCCTATAATCAAATGTTAGACTAAAACATAGTTTCAATGATAAAAAATCTTCTATACTATAGAATAAACATTTGAGGCATATCTCCAAGAAAAAAATTAAAAAATTAGTGAAAGATAACATTTTAGAAGTTTTAGATTTCACTGATTTTAATATTTATATAGGTTGCATCGAGGGAGGGTAAACTAAGCACATAAAGAAAGATACTACAAGAAGTAAAGAACTCGTTGAGATTATTCATATTGATATCTACGGACCACTTTATAGTCTATGTTTCAATTGATAGAGATATTTTATCATCTTTATAGATAACTTATTAAGATTGTTGAATCTCAAATTTTGATGATGAAGTCAATTGTCATTTGGTTATCTAATTTGTATGTTGAGATAAGTGTGCAAGATTAACTACGATGGCAGTAAGACATACAGCAGGTGTTGAGCCGGAGTCAAGACCAAGATCACGTTGGGGGTTCGAGAGTTCGTCGGAAGTCCGGACGATCGTCGGAGGTTCTGTAGAAACAATCCAAGAAGTCCAGGAGCTTACCAAAGAAGCTCGTTGAAACTCACCAAGAGGATCATCGTAAGTCCAGGAGTTTGCTAGAAGTCCGCTGGAGCATCGCCGAGGGTTCGTCGAATGTTCACCGGAAGTTCATCGAAAGCTCGCCGGAAGAAGAGATTGACGCACTGGAACACGATTTACAGTATTAATGTCTTAAGTGTCATGGTTAGCAGGTAGATTAAGTTAGAACTGGGAGGTGATCCCATTAACTTAATCTGGGGCCAATTGGGCCCTGAATAGACCCAAATTGGGTCAAATGGATCAGCCCATTCAGACCTAGAATTCCTGGCTGACGGTGGCACCGCCAGAGCCAGCGGTGGCACCACCCAGGAGACTTGGTCTCCCAAGAATTCTGGGCAGTAGTACTACCCCTGTCAGGAGATGATACCGTCGGCAGTTATTACTGCCAAGCGATGGTATCGTCGATAGTTATTACTGCCAAGCGGTGGTACCGTCGGTAGTTATTACTATCAAGCGGTGGTACCGCCCTAATCAGGCAGTGGTACCACCCGAGCTCGATCTTCGAGCTCTGCTAGGCA
Source organism: Musa acuminata AAA Group (assembly GCF_036884655.1). Classification (NCBI taxonomy): domain Eukaryota; kingdom Viridiplantae; phylum Streptophyta; class Magnoliopsida; order Zingiberales; family Musaceae; genus Musa; species Musa acuminata. The sequence goes on along the minus strand of NC_088352.1, from coordinate 30,757,502 downwards.
GTGGTACCGCCCAGACTGAGCAATAGTACCACCCAGTGTCAGGTGTCAGGCGGTAGTACCACCCAATTATGGCTGTAGTACCGCCAAGACCCCAAAAATCCAAGAGATGATACTTTTGAGCTCCAAATTTAAACTAGTTGAGCCCTATATAAACCCCACCCTTTCTTGCATGAAAGGGCACTGAAAGCTTGCATTTATTCTGAGAATTTGAGAGCTTAAAAGTGTTGTAAAAGGCTAGAAGTTCTTCTCCTTCTTTCCTTCTAGGTTTTGATCATTCAAGAGAAGAGTAGAAATCTATAAGGGTTGTCTCCTAAGCTCGTCAAAAGGAGTAAAGCTGTAAAAGGGTGGTTAGTCTTCGCCTATTGAAGGAAGGCCTCTAGTGGACGTCGATGACCTCATCGGAGGAGGAAGCCAAAAGTGGATATAAGTCAAGATTGACCGAACCACTCTAAATCTCAATTTGCATTTATATTCTGCTCTCTATCTTAACTACAAACTGCCTTCGTTGCTTTACTTCAACTATACTTTCGCTTGATCTTAAGTTGAAGAACTTTCCAAAATGATTTTTCATCAAAAACACTTTCATCATACGAACGTCGCTTTAATCGTCGAAATTTTTCTTTACACTAATTCACCCCCCCCCCCCCTCCTTAGTGCTCTTGATCCTAACAATTGGTATCAGAGCGGGGTTAACTCTTAATCAGATTAAAACCCAAGAGAGATGGCATACGCCGGAAACCAAGAGGGCCACTCTATTACACATCCGCCCATGTTCAATGGGATGGACTACACCTATTGGAAGACTAGAATGAGGATCTTCCTTATTTTAATGAATTTTAAACTTTAGAATATTGTTGAAAATAGATTTTCAAAGTCTTCTCTTCCAATGATCAATTGGAATGAATTCGAGAAGAAGACTTTCGCTCTTAATGCAAAGGCTATGAATGTTTTATTTTGTGCACTTCATAAAAATGAGTTTAATCGTGTTTCGATTTGTAAAACTGCATTTGATATTTGGTATACACTCGAAGTGACTCACGAAGGTATAAGTAGAGTGAAAGAGCCAAAAATTAATCTTTTAGTATATTCTTATGAACTTTTTCGAATGAAACCAAGCGAGACCATAGGTGAGATGTACACCCGTTTCACGGATGTTATCAATGGTCTAAAAGGACTCGATAAAAGTTTTTCAGATTTTGAGCTCGTCAATAAAATTCTAAAATCCCTTCCAAAGAGTTGGGACCCTAAAGTCACTACTATTCAAGAGGTTAAAGATTTAAATAACTTCCCTCTTGAAGAATTAATCGGGTCATTAATGACCTACGAAATGACTTGCAAAGCTCATGAAGAGCAAGAAGACATCCTTCCAAAGAACATGAAGGATATGACACTTAGAACTCTAGAAGACCACTTGAGAGAAAACTCAAGTGAGGACTTTGACGATGACTTGACATTTCTAACAAGGAAATTTAAAAAAATTATTAAAAGAAATAAATTTAAAAATGATACTAAAAATAAATTTGAAACAAAAAAAGGATCAAGTTATTTGCTACGAATGCAAGAAGCCGGGACACTACAAAAGTAATTGTCCCCAAACTAAGAAGAGAATCACCAAAGAAGAAGGCGCTCAAAGCAATGTGGGATGACTCAAGCGTGTCCGAAGAAGCGGAGTCCAACACCAAGCAAGTTGCTCACTACACCCTAATGGCCATCAGAGAGGAGGTAATGAATTTAATTGATGCAGATTTATCATTTAATGAATTGTTAAATGATTTCCATGACTTATTTGATGAATGCAAAATAATTAATATAAAATATAAATTGTTAAAAAAGAAGAATGTATTCTTATTAGTAATATTGATAAATTAAAAACTGAACATAATGATAGTTTAACTCCATGTATGAAATGTCATGATCTAGAAACTCTCCAAAAGGATAAGTTGCTACTTAAAGACTCCTTGAAGAAATTCGAGGTTGGTAGCAAGTCTTTGAATATGATCCTTACAAATAAGGGTCATATTTCTAAACGAAGTGGAATTGGATTTGTGAGAAGTCCTCACCAAAATCTAACCACCTTCATTAACAGTCCTATCTTGCATATTTTGGACCAAAGCAAATACAACTTTTGTTACAAATATGGACAGAGAACTTATCATTGTCCATTCAAAAAAGTTCGTCCGAACAAATTGATTTGGGTTCCTAAAGGAACCATGATAAATTCTATGCAACATGACAAACAATTTAGCTCAGTTTTTTAGGCACCCAAGATTAAATGGGTACTTAAAAATCATCCTTTCTTATAGAAACATATACCATCACAAGCTAGGAGCAAGAGATGGTACCTTGATAGTAGATGCTCAAGGCATATGACCGGAGATCTATCTCAATTCTCTAAGCTAGCATAGACGAAGGCTATGTCACCTTCGGAGACAACAACAAGGGTAAAATCATTGGAAAAGGATCCATAGGTAACAAATCCAACTTCTTTATTGAAGATGTTTTGTTAGTTGATAGTTTAAAACATAACCTCTTGAGCATTAGTCAATTGTGTGATAAAGGATATATTATCAAATTCGAATCTAATGCTTGCATCATTGAAAAACCACATAAAAACATATCTATGATTGCATTAAAACAAAATAATGTATACACCATTGACATCAATGATCTTTGCAATGAAATGTATTTCTCGATTTTGAATGACGATGCTTGGCTTTCGCATAGGAGATTAGGTTATGCTAGCATGAAACTAATCACTCAAATTTCATCTAAAGAACTTGTAAGAGGAATTCCTCATATCAAGTTCATCAAAGATAATGTGTGATGCTTATCAATTAGGAAAACAAATTAAGGGTAGCTTCAAATCTAAGAATCAAATAGGCACCTCTAGACCCTTGTAATTGATCCATATAGATTTATTCGGACCAATCTCTACATCAAGCCTAGGAGGTAGCAGATACGCCTTTGTTATTATAGATGATTATAGTAGATACATATTGACCTATTTCTTGAAATATAAAAATGAATGCTTTAGATATTTTACCAAGTTTTATAAACTTGTTCAAAATGAAAAGGGTTCTATGATTTCATCAATTAGAAGTGATCACGGTGGTAAATTTCAAAATCATGATTTCCAAGAATTTTGTGAATTGAATGGATACAATCACAACTTCTCTACTCTAAAGAAATTCTCAACAAAATGGAGTAGTAGAAAGAAAAAATAAAAATTTACAAGAAATGGTAAGAACCATGTTGAATAAACATATCCTACCCAAATATTTTTGGGTTGAAGCCGTAAATACTGCATGCTATATTTTGAATAGAGTTCTAGTAAGATCCTTACTCACCAAAACTCCCTATGAGTTGTGGAACAACAAAAAACCCAATATTTCATATTTTAAAGTTTTTGGATATAAGTGTTTTATCTTGAATGAAAAAGATGCCTTAGGAAAGTTTGATGCTAAATTCGATGAAGGAATTTTTCTTGGTTATTCTTCGATTTCTAAAGCATTTCGTATCTTCAATAAAAGAACTTTATTATAGAAAAATCCATTCATGTTATTTTAAATGATATTTCAGAAATCAAGAAAAATAATTTTAATGATGATATTAATTTTGATTATTTGAATTTAAATGAAACCTCTTCTCCAACTAGCAACTTAGATGCATACATTTCCGAAACATCCTTACCCAAGGATTGGAAGTATGTAGATGCTCATCCTAAGGAGCTAATCTTAGGAGACACATCTAAGGGGGTTCAAACACGTTCTTCTCTTAAAAATTTTTGTGTCAATGCCGTTTTTCTCTCCCAAATTGAATCTAAATATATTGACGAAGCCATGAAAGATAATTTATGGATTATCACAATGCAAGATGAGTTAAATCAATTTGAGAGAAATGAGGTATGGAAGCTTGTTCCTAGGCCAAATGACCATTTAGTTATTGGTACTAAATGAGTCTTTAGAAACAAACAAAATAAATCTGATATCATGGTTAGAAACAAGGCTAGATTAGTGGCCAAAGGTTTCAACCAAGAAGAAGGTATAGATTATGAAGAAACCTTCACTCTTGTGGCTTGATTAGAAGTCATAAGGATGCTCCTTGCTTATGCTAGTAGTAATAATTTTAAGTTGTTTCAAATGGATATCAAAAGCACTTTTCTTAATGGCTTTATTTCCAAAGAAGTTTATATTAAACAATCTCCCAGATTTGAAAATAATGACCTTCCTAATCATGTATTTAAATCAACTAAAACTCTCTATGGTTTAAAACAAGCCCCAAGGGCTTGGTATTAGAGACTTAGTTCTTTTCTTATTGAAAATAATTTCTCAAAATGCAAGGTCGATACTACATTATTTATTAAGAATTTTAAAAATAATTTTCTTGTTGTCCAAATTTATGTTGATGATATTATCTTCGGTTCTACGAATAAATCTCTTTGTAAATCTTTTGCTAAAACTATGAGCCTTGAATTTGAAATGAGTTTGATGGGAGAATTAACATTTTTCTTAGGTTTTCAAATTAAACAACTAAGCAATGACATCTTTATTAGTCAAACTAAATATGCTTCAGATTTACTAAAAAGATTTAATATGGATAGCTCAAAAGCTATCAACACTCGTATGAGCACATCCACTAAGTTAGAAATTGATGAAAGTGGAGAAATCTTCGATCAAAAGACTTATAGGGGTATGATAGGAAGTTTACTTTATCTCACTGCAACTAGACTAGATATCATGTTCAGTGTAGGACTTTGTACTAGGTTTCAATCAAACCCTAAGATATCTCATCTCAAAGCAGTTAAAAGAATACTTAGATATCTTAGAGGTACAACGAATCTAGGATTATAGTATCCAAAATTTGAGAATTTTGAGTTAATTGCTTATGCTGATATAGATTTTGCTAGGTGTAGTCTAGATAGAAAAAACACATCAGGAACATGTTAATTTTTGGGATATGCCCTTGTTTCCTGCTCATCCAAGAAACAAAACTCGGTTGCACTATCAACAACCGAAGCTGACGATATTACAGCTAGTGCATGTTATGCACAAGTTGTGTGGATGAAAAACACCTTAGAAGATTATAAAGTTCATCTCAAAAATATTCTCATTAGATGTGATAACACAAGTGCAATATGTTTAATAAAAAATCTCATTCAACACTCAAGAACAAAATATATTGATATTAGACATCACTTTATACAAGATCATGTCACTAATCATGATGTAATTATAGAGTTCATTGATACTAAACATCAACTAGCTGATATTTTTACAAAGCCTTTAAGTGAAGAACAATTTGATTTCATTAGAAGTGAATTAGGAATGTTGATTTATTCGAATGCATGAACTTATTAAATTCATTTTTGGAACTTTCTTGATTCAATGATCAATCACTTAATTGCTATGAAGAGAATTTTATATGATTACATGCCTTAATAACATGTTGGAAATTATATGTTTTAGATGTAAAATTTCCATGATGATAAACATGTTTTGCCTTCATGATTGTGTTTAAAAATCTATAGCAAAATCTTATCCGAATACATGAATTTCATTTTAGGACTTTCTTAATCCTAACAATACTGTCCGAATACATGATTTTGTATTTCTCTACTTAATGGAGCTTTCATGAGCCTGAATGATTTTATATCAATGTATCAAATTTATTTCATATCAATGCTCCATGATTTTTGACATATGAAAATGCATCTCTCATAGATTTATCTTAAATTTTTAATCGAGAAAGGGATTTGATGAAATGATTCTTTTATATGAATTCCTTCTTGATGAAGGAAGATTTTCTTTTGAGATGAACACTTGTATGGATTTAATTCACATACATATCTTGATCCGTGTAAAAATGAAGCATGATTTAATCTATTATCGTTTTGTTTAACTTCATTTAAGTAAGCTCACAATGGCTTTCTTCCTTCATGCAAATATATAATGACAAATAAAATGAAATATGTAATGAAAGCTATCTCTATGTCATGTTTCCATGTTTGTATAATTGGTATCCTATCACTTATTATTGAAAAATGACATGAACCTTTCTATGACATAAATCATTACCGCACTTATGCTTGAAATATACTTAAATCGTTCTCCTTTTTGTTGATGACAAGGGGAGAGAAATATGTGGTAAATTGATGATAGATAGAATTACTACAATTGTCATATTTGCATTATGTTAAGATATCATAGAAATATGTGATAAATTGATGATAGAATTGCTATAATTGCTATGATTGCCATATTTGCATTATGATAAGATATCAAAAGCTTACATCGTAATTTTATAAATTGATATCTTGTCATATGATGAATTGCTATGATAGAATGAATTGCTATACATAGAGCTTACATTTGAAATATTTGCATTATGTTAAGATAGCAAGAGCTTGTATCGCAATTTTACAAATTGATATCTTGCCATATGATAGAATTAATTGCTATACATAGAGCTTACATTTGAAATATTTACATTATGTTAAGATATCAAGAGCTTACATCATAATTTTATAATGTAAATATCTTACCATACGATGAACTACTATGATTGCTATCTTTCACATTAGAAATATGAAACTTGAAAATGGATGTCATGCCTTGATATCATTTTCAGAGAGAAACATCATGATAGGAATCATGATGGGGGTATTGATAAGTTTAAATGAACTTAACTTATCAATATGTCTCTTGAATTCAAAGGCTTTGAATTCAAGAATGACTTATCTCAAGTATGGTATATAGATAGGGGGAGTTAAGGTTAACTCCGTCGTTGTCATCATCAAAAAGGGGGAGATTGTTGAATCTTGGATTTTGATGATGAAGTCAATTGTCATTTGGTTATCTAATTCGTATGTTGAGATAAGTGTGTAGGATTAACTACGATGGCAGTAAGACATGTAGTAGGTGTTGAGCCGGAGTCAAGACCAAGATCACGTTGGGGGTTCGAGAGTTCGTCGGAAGTCCGGATGGTCATCGGAGATTCTACAGGAACAATCCGAGAAGTCCAGGAGCTTGCCAAAGAAGCTCATCGGAACTCGCCAAGAGGATCGTTGCAAGTCCAGGAGTTTGCTGGAAGTCCATAGGAGCATCGCCGAGGGTTCGTTGAATGTTCGTCGGAAGTTCGCCGGAAGCCCGTCGGAAGAAGTGATTAATGCACCGAAACATGATTTGCAGCATTAATGTCTTAAGTGTCATGGTTAGCAGGTAGATTAAGTTAGAATTGGGAGGTGATCCCATTAACTTAATCTGGGGCCAATTGGGCCTTGAATAGACCCAAATTGGGCTGAATGGATCAGCCAATTCAGACCCAAAATTCCTGACAGGCGGTGGCACCACCCAGGAGACTTGGTCTCCTAGGAATTCTATCAGGCGGTGGTACCACCGGCAATTATTACTGCCAGACGGTGGTACCGCCCTAGTCAAGCAGTGGTACCACCCAGATTGAGTGGTAGTACCGCCCAGATTGAGTGGTAGTACCATCTAGTGTCAGATGTCAGGTGGTAGTATCACCTAGTTATGGCGATGGTACCACCAAGACCTTAAAAATCCAAGAGATGACACTTTTGAGCTCCAAATTCAAACCAGTTGGGGCCTATATAAACCCCACTATTTCCTGCATGAAAGAGCACCGGAAGCTTGCATTTATTTTGAGAATTTGAGAGCTTAAAAGTGTTGTAAAAGGCTAGAAGTTCTTCACCCTCTTTCCTTTTAAGTTTTGATCATTCAAGAGAGGAGTGAAAATCTGTCAGAGTTGTCTCGTAAGTCTGTCAAAAGAAGTAAAGCTGTAAAGGGATGGTTGGCCCTTTTACTAGATTTCTAGAAAAATAAAATATTTATACTTAATATATCTTACCAGATGTGCTGTCATGACTTGAGCCTGATATCTACAAGTCACTTCATCTACGAACCATTTTATATTATATGTTTCAATGGAGAGATATATTTTATCACATTTATAGATAATCTATTGAGATATTACTATGTATATCTAATTCATATAAAGTCTTAGGTTATTGATATCTTTATGTGTACATAAAAAAAAGTCGAGAGACACTTAGAAAGGTTAAAATTATCAAATCCAACAAGGATGATATATTTTTTTTATGACAAATATGATAAACATGATCATAATTTTGATTCTTTTACTATATTCTGAGAATAGCAAAGTATTTAGACTTAATATATCTTACTAGATATGTTGTCACGACCCAAGCCTAATAGGCTAACTCATCTATCAACTTCGTTTGGTCCAAACCACTAGCAAAAATGCTTAAACTGAAGTTAATAGTAGTAAATTCATCAAACCCTTATAAGTCAATCTTAGTCTTGCTTACTTCTAATGTAGGACTAATCGGAGTGTTACATGTGCTGGTCATAGGTACCCTACAAGCCAATCACGTGAGTGATGGCACGTGCGACATGATACATATTCTTTTTACTTATTATATTTTATATTTGATCACTTTATATTGCTTGTTACATGAATATATTATGATGTCCATAGATTTGTGTAATGAGAATTCGATTATGATAAGATCATGATAATGAGATCAATTCACCTTTAAATATAGATCTAAATAATCCCAGTCATAGATTATTCGAGAGAGACATTGAGATAACTGGATAGACTAATGTACTATATACCCATCTATATAATGAAGGCAACTAGTCTCATAGCTGCTCATATGCGGAAACTAAGGATACAATGCTTGTGCTCATTGAAGAATGAGTTTACTGATTGATCCGTTCATGGAATGCTGGATAATTGATTATGCTTTATTGTTGGACAGTCATTTCTTTGTCTTAGTGATATATCTGATCCTTAGACTTGAGATATCAATGATGTCTTGTATAAGAACTCCACACTTTGATGCCAGACTTATATGCCTAGAAGTTTCAAATTTAGGATACCCGATCATTGGGAGTGGCAACCAACCTTACGAGGGCTATTGAGTGTCAATAGAGGATCATCCACTCTCAATGTCATGAAAGAAATATCTTATATATTCTTGCTTAGACAAATCCCTAGCCAAGGTCATTCGAATTGAGAGAGAATGAGTTCTCCGGGAGAATCCGATTAGAGCGAGACTCGAGTAGAAACTATGTGGGTCTAACAATACCATACCCGGTATACGGTCTTTGGGATATTAGATGAATGAGGGACTATAGATACATAGTAACTAATGACAAATAGGTCCAATGGATTAGATTCTTCTATATCGTCTAAGGACTATGGTGTAGTGGCCTAATACCTCCGCAATCGATGAGTCAAGTGAATTATTATGGAGATAGTAATTCACTCATACAGAAGGAGTTCTAACAGGTATGACTCATGGCCAACTCGATATTCAATCTAGAGGGTCACACACATATGATAGGTATTACGACAAGTAGAGATTCAAATATGAGATATCCGTTGGAGCTCATATCTTATTGGATATCCAATAAGCCCCTAAATTATTGGATCTAATGGATGAGATCAAATAAGAGTCAATGAGATATTATTGGGTAGAGGCCCACTAATCTAAGTAGCATGGGTAGTTGGATGGAGATCCAACACATAATATTGTATGATCCATTAAGGTAAATTGATAAGGGGCCTCTATAAATATGAGGAAACCAAAGGGCCATGGGCTAGGTTCTATTTAGTTGTCTCCTATTCTCCTCTTTCCCTCTCCTCCTTATACTACAGCTCCTATTTAAGGCATGTGGATAGCAAGAAGTGACAGCCCGCTCTTGATTGTGTGGTGCACGCGATAAAGAGATTTAGGCAGCGATATGAGGAGCGACTTCGTAGCCCCTATAGTATGGATCACCACTAGTGAGGACAACAGTTGACCTCCTTCATCCTCTCCCATAGATCTGTAGGTTTTCAGGGATATACGATCTCCCTATGTAACATATCTTTCTTATACATATAGTTTTTTGGTTTTACGAGTTTTTACGCACCAATCTTTGCACAATAATGAAACATTATTATTTTATGGGAATTCTATGATTTTATTTTCTGTTCTTCCATTGCACAGAGCCCAAAATTTCCCAACAACATGTGCTATAGTAGAATAAGATTGTTGAAAGGCAAAATCAAACAATTATAAGAGCTTGATAAGTTATTATTCGGTACTTGAATCAATATAAGGAAAAGCTTTAAAGACGATTATATATATCTTAACATGGAAAGCTCTTTTGAGTTAAGGATTGATAGAAAACTCATCTTGAGACATTTACATATTTGAAATTATTTTCATCTTCAATTCACATGAATAGAAATTTCATTCAATGATTAATTTTAAATATTTTATTAGTAATCTAGGAAAATTTAAATAAGTATAGATTTTATTACTCTAATCATATTACAAGAATAGTTTAATTTGGTAACAAAAGATTCCTAAAAAATAAAGAATTAATAGAAGTAAAAATCTCAAAAATTAATCTTAATATTGAGGAGATAATACTCGTTTATCATTTTATATTTAAAATATTATTATTTCTTAAATCACTAAACTCTTTGATAAAAATGAATAATAAAATAACATGAACTCACTCATAAAATTGATATCATTGTTGATGGGCTTGTAGAATAAATCATAATTGATAGTTTTAATAATATCTTAAAGAAAAGGAGATATATCATTTTTTTTAATTATGTATATCTATAAGAATCAAATTATAATATATGAATTAAAAGGATCTCTCATTGTTTTCATAAGTTATGAAAATTAATTATTCTGAAACATTATATGATACAATAAAAGAAAAATTAAAATTAATAGGCCAAAATGGTGTTTGAGAACTCATTAAATTATATAATAACTGTAAAAGAAACTATTATATAAATATTATTCAAAAGACAATATCAAACGATATAATGACTAGACTTGTGATCAAAAGTTTTACTCATAAAGAATATATTCATCATAATAAGATATTTTTTAATTTTTTAAATAAACTCATTAAGAATCATCATGATATTAGTAGCTCATTATGATCTTAAATTGTATCATATAGATGTAAAAATAAGTTTTTTGAATATGGATTTAGATTTATATAGGTTCACTTAGATGATTCATAGAGAAAATGAAAGAAATACAAAATTTGATATGTAAATTAAAAAATCTATTTATGACCTTAAATAAGCTTCTAGACATATATAAAGTTTCTTGATATTATTACTTTCTCTAGATTTAAGAAAAATACTATTGATTAATATAAGCAAGTTTATTATATTGGTCTTATATATGGATAATATTTTGTTTGCTAATAGTGATTTTGGTTTATTATACTACACTAATAAATTTTTCACTAAAAATTTTAAGATGATTGATATGAATGAGGTATCTTTTGGTATTAGCATTAAGATGTCCAGGGATAAATCTCGAGGATTATTAGAACTATCTCAAAAAGGATATTTTAACTCTTAGAAAGATATACTATACAACTTTATTCGATAAATGATAAAATTAAATATTTTAGTCAAAATAAGTGCTTTTATAATAACTTAAAAAATAATTAGATAAAAAAATATTCTTTATGTGTGCATAATTGGAAGTCTATTATATACTTAAACCTATGCCAGATCATATTCTAGTTTTATTATTGAAATACTGAGTAGATATTAGAATTACCTAGGAATAAAAATACTAAAGGATTACTAAGAAAATAATAAGATATTTGGAAGAGACAAATTATTATATGTCATATATATGAAATAAAATTAGTTTGAAATGATGATATTTTTAAGTGTTGACTCTCTAAATTATCTCAATAATAGAATGTCCACTTTATGATTTATATCTATATCGGTTGGAGGGATAATTTATAGAATAAAATAAAATAATATATTATTATATTATTAATAATAAAAGCTAATTTTGTAATATACTTTGAGACCATTAATCAAGTTTTATAACTATGAAATTGTATGATAGGGCTTGGTGTGGTCAGACTTAATTACCAATTCGCTAAAAATATTTTATGAGATATCATTGTAATTTTTTTCTCTAAGAATAACAAGTACTATTGTATCTCTATACATTATGGTATAAAATACTTAATGATCAGAAAGAAAAAGTCTAGAAATAATTAATATCAATTAAGAACTTAATTTTTAATATATTGATTACTACTTCATCCACTTATGACTTATAGCCTAGAATGTTTAAAAGAATATATTATTATGATTGAGTTTATGAATAACTTATAAAATATATGATAATACATGTCTTAGTGGATATTATAATTAACATTCTTATTTGCATAATCAAAATTATTTGTTTTTGCTATCATGTTCATTTTTATGCATATACATATTACGGTTGAACGTGAATACTATTGATAAGATAAATTACATAGTTCATTTTGGACTGCATTAGGAAAGACTAATAATATTATAATATATAGAAGGAAGTATGACATTGATAGCATGTAATCACTATAACTCGTATTGCTAATCACACTTAATATACTATTATTATATTTATTAAAATTAGTATCTTTTTTTTAATTCATGCACACATAAATGATTTTCAAATTTTCAAAATTCAATTGAGTAAAATTATTTTTAAATAATTTTTTTTATTTTGAACCTTTTTATATCTTTCTAATTAATAGGTTAAGTGAGAAAATATTAGATTATGTGACTCTATTTAATTAGATAAAATATATTATGGATATGATTGGATTTCGATTACAACCATCGACCAATAGAAATGAAGTTCAATTATTATAGAATTCCTTAAGAGATAATCATGTGAGAGAAGCTTTTTTAATTAATTATTCTAGATCTTTTGCACTCATTTATAAAAATACAAGACCTCCTAGGAACTTATTGTGAATACATGGATATGTAACATTATTGAGAGATTATAAATCTTCTCTTATCTACCCTTGGTTACGTGAACTAGTCAATGAGATATTATAGTTCTTCTCTCATTTTTATTTTGTCCCTAATTCATCGCTCGTAATAGTCCTATGAAGAATAGGAAGAGAAGAGAATGTAAGTCTAGTTCTCCTTACATATCGGTATTGCTATAGCTTTCAGATCCAACGATGATGCGGCTATAGATCAGATAAATTTTTTTTTAATTGCATCGAAAGGTATGTATCATAAATTGAATATATTGTTTTTTAATTTTATATTTTGATATTAAATTTTTTTGCATAACAATAGCATAAGAATGATTTTTATACTTACAATAGTGACCTTTTTGTATTTCTTCATAATGTGTATGACATCATAATTTTGGATCACCGATAAAATATATCATTGCTAATGATACTATGGAATCTTTTGGTTTGATCACTCTGAAGTATTATTCTATATTGAGAGTTTTTACTCTTAATGAGAAATGGCCATGAAACATTTCTCCGCTCATATGCACTGCTTGCATAAGTATTAACACATGAGCAATCAATTCCCTTACTTTTGTAAGTATTGCACAAACTCTCTCATGTCATTCATCAACCTTTTGACTTAGATCTCCAATTGATCTAGTTGTGATTCGGACTCTACCACCTTGAAGTGTAACCTGCTTAGAGAGTTCTACCGACTGTTAGTTTATAATGTCAAGCTGTAATTCTAACTTAGTCCTTTCTTTGGTACTTTTATGCCACTCAGGCTATCATTCAACTTGTGTCTCTTTTATAATATCAAGCTGTAGTTCTAACTTAGTCATTCTTTCTTTGGTACTTTTATGTCATTTAGGCTATCATTCAACTTGTGTCTCTTTTGCATGAGAGGACTTTTGTGTCGTGGAAACATCACTACAAATGCCATGCTTCTCTTGAGTCTATATGAGTGCTTATCTAATTCTCCGAAATGACTATGCATTGTCATTGTCCATCTTATACAATATTGCTAGTTTTGTCATGCTACTCTACTATGGCAATTCGATATTTACATAGCCTTCCTTAATAGCACTTTATCATGTCTTTAGTTGGGATTATCCAAGGCTTACAATACCTAAGCAAAATTTGTTCATAAGGGATAACCCAAACCTTAACCTCATGCAGTTCATAAAGGATCTATACAATAAGAAAATGTTAGAAAAGTGAAAGTATAAGCAATATGTGCATGAAAAGAGCAAGATAACTAAGATTGCAAGTAACATAAAACAACCAGCTTTTATTAGCACAAAAGGCTTTCGAAAATGGGCTAAATGAATGCACACAAATGGGGTTCTAAAGGCAAATATAAGCCTAATATTCACTAACACTTTTGTTGAATAAAAATAAGCACACCAAAGATATTGCATCACTCTTGGAGGTCTCAAGGTGCTTAGAATAGGATTGTTTTGGACTATTTTCTCCTTTACGTGACACTCACACCCAAAAATATTTTTGAGTTTTACAAGACAAACACACAAAATAAAAACATTGATGATAAATAAAAATAGGATTAATAGTAGTAAATTCTGCCACATACATGCTACTTTACATAAAATACTTGAAAACACTAAGAAACGATAGAAAACAAATCATGAACATGTGTCGATCACCTTGACTGCATAGGCAAGGCGATGGTGGTGAAGGCAACAGACAGAGAAAGAAAGGGAAGGAAAGGACATTTATGAGATTATAAAACATCCTGCACTATTTAGGAAAAACAAAAACAAAGGTACATTATGAGAAAAAAAAAAGAGGATATTTTCAATTAACTCATAATGTTTTGTGCTAATATTTTATAAAATATAATTATCCTAGCTAATCACAATTTACCATCTTAATTTTTCTTTAAAAATGATAGCAATTTGATAATTCTTGGTTAGAACATGTACCATGCTAATTATAATATCTCAAATTCTCGAATATATTGGGACCTAATAATGTCAAACCCTTAATCAGAAAAAAAAAATATAATATCTCTAATTTAATCTCATATTTGAAATAAAAGTATATTTGAATTGGTTTATAAAAGTTTATGTATGTGTTACCATGAATTAATTTGGACTTAAGGACTTTATCATATGGTTTAGACTCAACAAACTAATGGGTCATAACAGAATTATAATTCTTATCTGTTTATATCCTATAATGTCCATTACAAAGAAAATACAAGTTTTTTTTCACTTATCGAGTGATGCAGTTGAATTTTCTTTTCTTTTTTGTGCTAATAAAAGATATCTATTGTAATGCACATAAGAGAAGATTTTGTTTGGGTTATAAGGTTTAAATGGATCTACTTACTACTAATTTAAATTTAAATATTTTGAATAATGTGATTGTAACTTAAATTGAAATCATTTTATCTCAGAAGGATAAAATGCAACCGTATTTTCTTGTGAGCCTACAGCTAAAAACTAGTCTTCTCCTGTCCTACATGTCATAATTGTATTCCTTAGAATAGCTTGTTGATGGGGTCCTTTAAATGATGCCTTTATTCACCCAATAAAAAATAACATACGTGGATAGAAATTAATATCCTCGAAGGTTGGCTCTCACAATATTGAAAAATCCAAAAATCATGATCATTGATATAATGGGTCCATTATCCCCCATTTACATAAATGACATATAAAAGGTGTTTACTATAGACTTAAAGACAAGAAAGGCGTAGTCATGTCAACAATGTTGTGAGGCTTAAATTAAATGTGTTGGACAAATTAATTAACATCTAGAAATGGACATCATACTTATTTAGGATTGTAAAGCTTTAGTTATTGGCTTACTGAGAGAAATATAAGTTACCAAATTCACCTTTGGATTATAGTGTGGAACTTCAGACCTCATTTCCTTTTAGAATACTTCATGTTTAGCACATAATTTTTGTTTTTTTTTTATCATTTAATTCTTACATGGCTCATTTCTTGCTAATGCACAGTAATGAGAGAGAGAGAGATGTGAGTTCAATATGCAGCAGCCTGAGGAACCTTGTTCAGTGGTACTGCCGATGCGTTCAGTAGACGTGAAGAGTATGCATATATATGGAGGCAGTATGCTTCACATTGGACGTCGATGATTCACTGACAACGGCGCAGTGGTTTCGCGTGAGGCTGAGGAGGTCCGGTTGCAGTAGAGGAGGGCGTCCGGAGCCTATACTACATACCACAGGCTACGGGGGGCTCTTGACGACCACGATGTCCCACAGAAAAGGGTCCAAGTTGCTGATGTCCCAGAGATAAGATTCCATGATGTTGGCCGTGACGACGGTGGCTTCGCCCAGCATCGGACCGTGTGACGGCGACCGGTCCGCCGCCAGGAAATTGCCGAAGAAATCCCTGAGCATGAAGTGGAGGCCGACGGGAATGGGCGCCCAGTCATTGCGGGCGCCGAAGGCGTGGTGGGAGGACTCGGGTGAGGCGCCGCTGCAAATGAGGCGATTCAAGATACTGCTTCTGTTGTCTGCCATGGTGACCCAGCGGTCATGGCCAAGGTAGCGGTAGCCCATGAGGTGGTGGCTGAAACGGAGTCGGACATGGTTTCTGCTGTTGGTGATGACGTCCACGGTCCACTGGGCTTCGGACGGGACCCGACCTTCGTAGTCTCTGAGATATATCGATCTGCCGTCGGTCATGAGGGACCGTCTGCAGCTTATGTTCAGCAGGCTCACGACATTCTCTCCATCGAGGAAACCGCATATCCCTGTGAATGGGAAACCAGTCAAGGATCCGTTTTCCTACCTTCCAATTATCACACGGAGAGATGGATATGTAGAGAGAGAGAGAGAGAGAACTACATGATGATGATGACGATGACGATGATACCAAGAAGAGCTAAAACAAGGCATGGCCATACATATGCAGCCATGAGGAGATGAAGAAGACGAAGGAACTCACCTCCCCAGTTGACATCGAACACCGCCAGATGATGAATCAACTCGTACTTGGGTGGCAGCTGTAAGTTGAGCGGTGCAAAGCGATGGCTTAACCGGTTCCAGGCGCACACAAATATGTCATCAAGCTTTGTTGCCGCCTTCAACGCGTTCGTCAACTCGGCGGTGCTGGTTCTTGTGAATGCCAAGGTACCAACTCCGCGTTTCTCATTTACGTTCCCAGAATTGTCCGCCATAAGATAGCCGATGTTCCGCTGGCTCACCTGGTGCTTTCAGCAGAAAAAATAGATCCAGATTCATCTATGACGGAAAGCTTCAAATTAAAGCAGATGGGCTTCTGCTTGACAAGGAAAGAGAACAAGTTTCTTGATAGTCCCATTGCTTTAGAAATAACACAATCCAAGAACTATCAAGATTACCAAGTGCAAGAAGATCATGCTCATGCAGGGCCGCTTTGTGGTGAGACCAACGGACCTTGATCCCAGACGGGGATGCCTTCGCTGCTCGGGACGGGGGCGGGCATGGCAGCCGCTCGAGGATTTCGACGTGCCACAGATAGCATTCCATGCTGTCGCGCCCCCAAGGAATGCCAACCGCCACCGAGTCGTTCAGGTCGTCGTCATCGTAAACCCGGAGGTAGCGGAACAAGTAGCACCTGAACAGGAAGCCGAGGCCACCTTCGACCGGCTCCCACTCGACGTTCATGCTCAAGGGATCCGGGAGCTGCTTCAAGACCGGGTCGACGGCGGCGAGGTAGTGGCCGCACCAGCTCCGGAGGCGGAGTCGGCGCTTGTTCTTCACATTGGTGATCACCTCGACGGTCCACCGGGTGCCGACCAAGCTGCCATCTGCGTCCTGTATCACGCTACTCTTATCTTGCGCCGCCAAAAGGTAATTGTTGCAGAAGCTTCGCAGGCGGACTACTTTGGCATCGGTGAAGAACTCCATGCGATCCGACTCCTGCAAACAAGACACTGGTCCTTGATATCCAAGAACCCAAGATATCTGTTGTATGACAAGAATCGGGAATCAAGCTACTTGGTTTCCTACCTCCTAAATGTCAAAGGGATGGAGATGAAAGGACACCTTGATTCTTATCCGTTTGTGCCTTTCATTAAGAGGGATTGTTATGAACCTAGCTACGCTGTAAACAGAGGGCGGGCGTGCGTGCAGCGAATAGTGGCGGCGCTGTGAAATGATCGAGTGGTTAAACTTTATTAATTTTACCTTAAATTTTATGTGAAGAATTCTTATAATAAGTTCTATAATTTTACGATAACTGATACATAGTTTATTCTTTCTAAGATACTTTTCTATTATATCTATTTTATAAAATTCATATGTGATGATGATGATATGTTATGATTGAGTCAATATCTATTTTCTTGATATTATTATGATTCTTTAATTATTCTGAAGAAGAATCATAAAAGTTTGAATTGGACTACGGTCATGATTTTTTAGTTTTTCACGTAAAAATTTCAGTGTCTCATTTTATGATTGATTTATTATTCTATTTTTTAATAATTTTTCACGTAAAAATTTCAATATCTCATTTTTCACGTAAAAATTTCAGTGTCTCTCGTTAATATTTATTTTTTATAATAAATTGATATTTTGATTAAGAAACCATTTTGATACAGGGAAAAAAAATTATTTAGCTAACTTTTCCCGATTGGAAACATCTTGACGTTGGAAATTTCCGCATCACAGTCACGAAGAACCCTAGGATCAATGAGACGTCTCCGAGACCTGATTCCACTGATCTCTTCCAACGTTTTTTTGCACTAATATCCAGAGACATTGAGGAGGGCCCGGCGCTGGCGTCCTCGGAGGACGATGATCCTGTGTTCGAGGAGGCGCTCTCGAGGATCTCGATGTGTCACAGAAACTGATCCAAGGTTTTGCACGAGGACGGGCGTCGGACCCCGGATAGAGGTCGAAGCTGCACCTGAGCATGACCCGGGATCCCACGCGGATCAGCGCCCACTCCTTGCGGGCATCGTGCATGTCACTGACCTGCTGGAGGACCTCAGAGTGCCCCTTTGCCTTCGGAGAGGCGTTGCAAGGTGAAGTCGGTCAGGGGAGCGGCAAGGTGGACGCCGAAGCAATTCCTGAAGCGGAATCCGAGCTGGTATCAGTGGAAAATGCGCTCGACGCACCACCAGGCACCCACCAAGGAACCGTCTTGCTGCTGATCCAACCGGAACATGTCGTCGGCCGCCACCGTGAGGCACTAGTCGCGGATGTTTCGCAGGCGGACGACTCTCGCCGCAGCGAGCAACTCCGATACCCCTGTAAACAAGAAGCGGTAGTAGAGGAGTTGTAATGCTACCTTCCAAGTGCTAAAGGAGAAGGGGAAGAAAAGACCTCGGGGATTGGCATCGAACACCGCCAGGTGATATTTGGAATCGAACTTGGGTGGCACCTCCTTTTGGAGTGAGAGGAACAAGAACGGTGCCGGTTTCCCATCTCCGAACGCAGACATATCCGTCGTGGATCCCTGTTTGCACCTCCATGCTGCTCATCAATTCAGAGGTGATCGTTCCGACGAATGTGAAGGAATAAAATCCACCTTCCTCATCTACGTGTCCATCGTCCTCCGCGACGAGAAAGCTGATGGGCTGATGGTCCAGCTAGCTCATTGAGCAGAAAAAGAAGGCGACGGAATGCTGCAAGAAGATTTCAGATTCCTGTGTGAGACAACATCCCAGAAGATTTCAGGTTCAGGAACTCCGGAAAGAACACGGTCCCAGAAGATTCAAGACTAGCGATATCAGAAAGAAGATTGATAGTATGACTCATGACGAGAGGATCAATGAATCGGGGTTTCTGGCGAGCGTGGCGAGGCAGGGGAGGAGGGAGCAGCTGAGATGCCGACGCCTAATGTGCAGAGGGAGAGGACTACGGTGGAAGAGGATGCTTCGGCTTCCATGGAGAAGGCGGAGAGAGAGAGAGAGGAACGACTGAGGGAGCAAAAGAAACGGTTTATTTTGATTATAATCAATTGCAATTGGAACTTCTTGATCCTTTCGATTATAGAAAAATCATCACTAATCATAATAATAGCTTTTGTGATGAGAGGAAAAAAGAGAGATCATGTCTTAGTGACTGCTCCATTGATCCAAGTGTTCTTAGTGACATTGATGCACATACAGACTTCAATGGCTGATCAAAGCAAAGGAGTTCTCATTTCCTCTGTTACGTCAAAAACATGTTG